>NW_006791887.1:1525278-1533035 GCF_000442215.2 Lipotes vexillifer | reverse complement strand
ACCAAAAAAAAAAAAAAAAAAAAAAAAGCAAAAAGGAATATATTCTTTGGGTGTACGTATGTGATAAAACTACTTAAAAAAAAAAAAGAAGGGATGCTTCCTCCATGGAGACAGAGATGGCTGATAAGATGGGGAGGAGCATGGGGGCAAGCTATTAATAATTTTCTAGTTCTGGAGTTGCGGTAAATTTTTGGGTTTATTATGTGATTGTGCTTATAACATACAACTGTGATATATATTCATTCGTAGGTATCATGTATTCTAAAAGATGAAGAAGAAATAGCAATAGCATGAAAACAGGTGGTGGGAAGAGTGACAGGTATGGGACCCACTGAGATTAGGGGGCTGGGGGTGCAGGGAGGAAGGAGAGACTTGAGTGTGTCTGACATCCCATGGTGGGAGGAGCTGAGCCAGGGAACCAGGGCTGGGAGTGGCTAGGGAGGGGCCCACAGCTGGAAATGCCAGCCAGCTGCCTCCCTCCGTGACCTTGGATGGGTCTCTTCCCCTCAGCCTCAGTGACCCTGTGAACACAGGGTGGGTGGCCACTCTCATTCCTGGTGTTCCAGAGCAGTGTGACCCTAAGGCCTCAGTCACAGATGGGAGGGGCATATACAGGCTCCAGGGTTCTGGTTCCTACCCTCCTCTGCCCCACTGACCATTTCAGCCTTCTGGCATCCTCACGTTCCGGGGAGGTGGCTTTGGAGGCAGGCCAGCCAAGGGGGTCTGTCCAGAACCCCTCCTACTGTCCACTGCTCTGCTACAGATCTATACTAGGCCCATTGCCCATAACCTCCTGCAGACGCTGATCCCAGTGTCAGGCTCGGATGAACTCTGACCCTGGTCACAGAGCATTTCTGTGCAAAGGGCACACACCCCTTTTGTTCTCTTGGCAGACTTTGGTTGACAGCCTACAAACGTGCCAGACACCGTTCCAGAGCCGAGGATGTAGGCACAATTAAGATGGAAAATGTCCTTGTTCTCACGGAGCTGACATTCTGTGCAAAACATGTGGTGTGTTTGTGATACACACTAAGCAGGAAAAGCGGGAAACGAGGATAGGAATTGTGTGTGGGAGTGAAGACTGGAGGGCTGAGGAGGTAAATGAGTAAAGAACTGAAGGGGGTGAGGCAGTGAGCCATGTGGACATGTGGGGGACGAGCATGCCAGACTGAGGGAATAGCCAGTGCAAGGAACCTGAGGTTCGAGCATGGAAGGACCATTGCTGGAATGGAGAGAGTGGGGAAGTGGAAGAAGACAAGGTCAGAGGAGTGTGTGTGGGGTGGGGTAGGGTGAACCCAGACCAAGCCTATGGAGAGGTGAGGCCAAGGCTTGGGGCAGAGGTGAGGGAGGTCTCTGGAGGAGAGAGGGAGGTGCCACTGCAGGAGGGAAGGAAAGAAGGGAGGGAGAGAGGAAGGGAGGGAGGGAGGAAGGGAGGGAGGCAGGAGGTGGGGCGGGTGTCATGGCACCTAACGGGTCCCTGATCTGAGTTCTGCTCACACACACAGTCCCTCCTGTAACCACTCCCTGGCTGGACTCAGGAGGGACATTTGTGCAGCTCAGGGGGCCAGGCTGGGATGTGAGCTATAGGAGCTCTGGCTCCTCTCCCACTCTCCTAGTCCCAGACCAGCATGGACTGGCTGTGTGACCCAGACAGGACCCTTCCCTTCTCTGGGCCTCAGTTTCCCTGTCTGTACAATGAGGCTTGGATCTGTTGGTGTCTGGGGAGCCTCCCAGCTCTGACTTCTTCCAGCACTTCGAAGCTTCATGTCATGATCCCATTACTGTCCCTGCCCCTATGCCAGCTGAGGCTGTGTTTGAGATGGGGACAGGGGTGGGACAAGAATGACCCCCCAGGCCCAGGCCAAGCCCCTCCAGGGCTTTGCCGATGAAGGTTGGGTCCTCAGCTCAGTGGTCCTGGCCTTGGGAAGAGCCCCTAACTCCCTGTCCAGCCTACTGCTCTCCCACTCGGGGCCTCCAAGGGATAGACACACAAGGCAGCACCTCGGTCTGGCTGGTCTCATTGTCCCTCCCTCAGATGAGGTCTTGCAGCCCCAGAAGAGGTGGGAGAAGCCATCTCGGGCTGGACCTTGGTGTTGGCACCCTCAGAGGGAGAAGGCTGTGGCCACTTAGAGCCATGCACCCTGAGCTTGGCTCTGCACCCACCCCTGTGCTTAACCCAGAGTGGGAATAGGTGTGACCCCACCCTCCCATGTGCTGCAGGGCTCATAACTGTGGTACCTAAGAGCACAGACAATGAGGCCACCTGGCCCGCATCCAAATACCTGCTCTGCCATTCACTAGCTGTATGACCTTAGGCAGGACAGGAGAATAATAGCTCCCACCCCCCAGGGCTGCTGGGATGATGAAATGAGTTATGCCTGGCACATGGGGAGGGTGCATGCTGTTATCACTCTACACATCTCCTGGTCCTCATGTCACCACGCCCACCTGACACCCAAGGAATCTGGGAGCTGGGGAGGCTGGCTCAGTAAGGGGTACAGAGTAGGGATTCCAGTCCTTTGTTGATATGATCTCTGCTGGGTTTTGTTTGGTCTTTAAATTGTGAAATATATTCTGTAAATGTATGTATAAAACATACAGGTACAGTTAAAATAACAGTAAAACATTAAAAAACAAAAACAAAATCTCTAAATAAACAAAAAAGCCCAAACACTCAAGTGCCCCCTACTGAGCTCTGCAGGTTAATTGAACCTCTCTGGACCTCAGTTTCCTCATCTGCAAAATGGGGGTCACATGGCCCAGAGAAATGAGGTGCTTCAGGTTTCAGTATTGCCATCAGCATTCCACTATGATGGAACAAGTTTACCAGAGTTCACGGTCTCCCCTTGGGTCTGTGTTCAGGAGCCAAGGTGGTGGGGGGAGGTGCTGGAGGGTATGTGCAGGGGATGCTCTGGGCTCAGTTGGGGGCCTGAGTGAGTCATGGAGCTCAGAGGCTGAGAGATGAGACACATGGTTCAGAGCCAGGTACGCCCAGGCACACAGATAAGGTAATAAATCTAGGGCTGAGCCTTTGAGTCCTCCAGGGACCCAACAAAACCCTTGTTGGCTGATAAAGAGGATTCCTCAGATGAGGGTTCCAACAGGCCGCTGGAACAGCCCTGCCAGGGCCAGCAAGAATGTGTTCCTGCCCTCACTGCCCCGCCACATTCCTCCACCTATGCCTGGCCTCTGGCCCCAGGTCAGGGGACATTAGACAGAAGATAAATTCCTAACGGAGGCCCAGTGCCAGGGCAGGGGAGACTGGATGGGGGAGACTGGTTGGAGACACAGGAGACAGTCTAGAGGTTGGATGTGCTGAATTAGAGGGACTTGTGGGACATCGTGGGAAAGGCAAGGGCCTGGGATAGAGAAAGCTTTGAAGCCCAGGGTGGTAGCTGAAGGCCTGCAGTTGGATGAGGTGCCCAGAGAGAAACGATGGAGACCTGGGAAGCACCCATGTTTTAGAGACGGCTAAAGAGGAGGAAGCAGCCAAGGCCCATGATCTCCCCGGGCCCCAGGAGCCCGAACACTCTGGGGCCTTAACTGACCTGTGCCTTGGGGCCGGTTCCTTCCCTCAGGTGGTTCAGACGGTCAGGGCAAGTGAGGGAAGCTCATGCCCTCCTGGGCAATGTGGAAAAAAGCCCTAGAGACCCTCACTCCACAGCACTTCCCCGTATCACTGAGTCCTGCAGCTTCAGGCCCCAGCTCTGGCTCTGGCAATTTCTGATTCCTGCCCTGTCCTCAGATCCCTGCCCTCTGGATGACAGAGTGCCCAGGGCAAAATCCTTGGACCTCTTCTCTTTCACCCTCCCTCCCAAAATGGCCAACTTGGTGAAAGGCTGGTGAAATCACCAGCCTTTAAATACCATTATATGCCAACAGCTCCCCAAATGAGATCTCCAGCTCAATCCTGTCTCCAGGCTTCAGACTCCCACAGACAACCGCCTACTGGACAGATTCTCATCTTGCAAGCCTGCTCCTCCCACACTCTCTCCTATCCCAGTAAATGGCAAATTCAATCTCCCCACTGCTCAGGCCCAAAACCTTGAAGTCATTTCTGCTCCTCTCACACTCCACATCCCAGCTGCCAGCAAATCCTATAGGTGTTATCTGCAAATTTTATCTAGAATCCAACCACCTCTCAGCATTACAGCAGTGGTCTTCTGACTGCTCTCCCAGCCTCTCCCGCTTGCTCTGACTCAGCCCTACAGTCTAGTCTCAATACAGCAGCTGGGATGATCCTTTCCAAAAATGAGCCAGATCTTATCATTCACTCCTCTGCCCGAAGCCTTCCAATGACCTCAAGGCCCCTGCTACTCTCTCCTTTATTCACCTTTTGGCCTGGTGGCTTTGCTGTTCCTTGAAGGTGCACGGCATGTTTCTACCACTGAGCCTTCGCCAGGGCTGCTCCCTCTGCCTGGGATGTTTATCCTCCTGCGCCTATACTGTGTCTATCGATAAGCAGAGAAAAAACAGTATGAAAAAAAGAGATGAAAAGGTGATAAGCTTAAAAGATATTGGTTATAAACTCATCTAAAAAGTTTTAAAGAGTGCTTCCCTGAGGCAAAGTGTAAGTACTTCCCTCACCCCATTCCCAGGCTCCTGGTTTGGGGATACACACTGCCCCCCTCGTGGCCACCGTAGGAAAAGGTCTCATCTTCTGGGGGTATTCTCTACATTGGGACATGGTATAGGCTTCCCTCCCACTCGTCCTGACCTGCTGGGCCACGCAGTCTTAGCGACTCCAGGATGAGCTGTGTGAGCTGCCACTGCTCTGCCCGTGGAGTGGGGAGGACACAGGTTTTGGGGTCAGACCTGGTAGGAATTTCAGATCCCCAATTCACTGAGTGGTCTTGGGCAAGTGATCTAACTTCTCCAAACTTCAGTTTCCTCATTGGGAAAATAAGGATACATACTTTATGGGGCTTTGAGGAGTAAAAGCACTTTGAGGAGTGCTTGGTGTATCAAAAGTGCTCAAAGCTATTAGAGGCTATTCTTCTATTAGGAATTCTTGGGAAAGTGTGGGAAGGTGAAGACCCCTGACTCCCTCACCCATGTGGCAGGCTTGGGGTAGGCGGGGGGTAAGGGGGCAGGTGACTGAACGTCCCAGCCCTTGCCAGAGCAGCTTCACGACTGCTCTGTTCCTTCCCTCCCTACGCTCTGAGAGACAGTCCTGGGACAGGCTCCAGAGGCTTGACCATGCTGAGATGCCACATGACACTGGGAGACCCTCCCTACCCACTACCCTCCCAAAGGCTCGGGGCAGGAGGCAGGAACTATGACCCAGCTGACAGGTGGGAAAATCAATGCCCAGACACTGGAAGCAAACTGCTCAGGCACAGAGCAAGCTGAGGCAGCCAATCAGGGGTCCCGGCAGTTCAGCCGGGTTCTCTGCAGCAGGGTCTCCCAAGAGGCTGTGTGCATGAAACCTGGGGCTGAGGGCAGCCTAAGCCACTGGGAAGGACTCCAAGGGAACTGTGTGGGGAAGACAGCTCCCCCTTTCCTGAGGACGCAGCCCCTCCTGGCCTAGGTTGGGAAACCCAAGGCCTGGATTCCAATTCCGGCCTGACACAGCCCTTAGAGCCCTGTCCCTTCTGGCTGGGCCTTTCTAGACTGGGGTTGGTCTGGCTTAGAGAATGCCCTGGGGAATCTGTGAGCTCTCAAAGGCCACGGGAGATGGTATGGGACACCTGTGCTGAGGCCACGTGGGGAGTTTGGGAGGTAGAACTTTCCTGATGGCTGTGGCAGGTGTGTGAGTGAGGGGATTGATGAAGAAGGCAGGTCTGTGAAGGGGAAGGAGCTCTGGCCTGGCCTGGCCATCCCTCCCCAGCTCTGGAAGTGGAGGCACACCGGCAGGTTTTCCTTAGAGAACAAGATCTCCAGGTTCTCAGGCATGAAGCAAGGCCAGCATCACATGGGAAGGACTCCCCCAGACCTAAACCTCAGGACCCACTGTTTGAGACTCTGCACCTCCCCCACAAGACTGACATTCCTTCTTCCCCTCCCCTGGCCTCTTCCCCGGCCTGGCCAGGCCCTGTCCAGGACAGGATCCAGAGCAGCTTCACACAGACCCTGCAATTAGGGCTGCTTTCATCTCCTTCCTGCACACAACCTTCCACCCCACGCCAGACTGTACCGCTGTTGAGAGGAGCCAGCCCTGCTAGACAAGCCAGAGGGAATGCCAGAGTTAAGAACTTGGCCTCTGGAAAGCTCTGGCCCCATGAAGAAACTCCTGTTGGAGGAGACTGTGGGGCTGGAGGGGTAGGAAGATACCACCAGATTCTTAGGGAGCAAAAGTAGGGTCCTGATGCCCACTGGCTCCCTCCATGTAAGGGGTGGAGGTGTCTTTCCCTTTAGCCCACACTAAATGTAATTTACTTTGACGGGTAAAATTTTGTCTAAGGCCACTGCTTAGTGAAGAATCCACCAAACACATGAGAAACAGCTTCCCCTTGCTGAGGGGTCTGAGGTCCCTTTGGTGATCCAAGGGGAGTAGCTCCCTGCTGACCCCGGCAGCCTAGCCTACCTCCTGGATCTCCTGAACCTCTTCCCTCTTTGCAGCACCAACTCCCACCACCCTCTTCCTCTCACTTGGATCACTCTGGCAGCTCTTGGCTGGGTCTCTTGCCTCAAAGTTAGCCCTCCAATCCCTTTTACACACTCTGCCTGAGTAACAGCTCTAGGAACAGTGTGGGCAAACTAAGGTCATGGCCAAATCTAGCCTGTTTTTGAACAACCCACAAGCTAAGAATGTTTTTTTTTTTTTTTTTAATTTCTAAAAGGTTGGAAAAAAATAAAATTATTATTTTGGGACGTAAAAATTCTATGAAATTCTGATTTGGTGTCTATAAAGTGTTATTACAACAGAGTGACACTCATCCCCTCATGTACTGTCTGGGGCTGTGTTCACACGCCGGTGGCAGAGTTGGGTAGCCACAACATAAAGTCTAAGGTATCTGGCCCTTTACAGAAAACCTTTGCCAACTCCTGCCCTAGGTCATCAATCCAGCCATGCTGCTCTCTGCTTAGGATCCTTCAGTGGCTCCCTGTGGCTCTCTACAAACTGACCCCTGTCTACCTCTCCAGCTTAACAACTGTCTCTCCAGTTGTCTGCCCACTCTGGACAACTAATCCTTCCTCAAACCTCCCGCAAACCACAGCCCTGGGCTTGTCTCATGCCTTTTACCTTTACTCAGCATGCCTCTCTCCTCCAAATGGCAGTCTACCATCTTAACACGCAGCTCAAATGCTTCCTTCTGTTTTTGTTCCCCATCCAGGGGTCCTTGCCCTAAGCATGAGGGCTAATCCGTTCCTAGCATGCCACAAAAAAATCCTGGTACAGCCCTTCAGCTTTTAATAAACAGACTAATGACCTATTTGTGCCAGTCCAAACAATTTCATTTTATTTGTTCAGGTTTGTGTCCCCCACTGGATTACTAACTGTAAAAGAACAGGCCATGTCTGTTTCCCACAGCCCTAGCACATGCTGGCATGGGTAGGGATGCAAGCATTCACCAGAAGTGGCCTGCTTAGCATTCTAATTTTTCATTTGGCTGGGATTATGTAGAAAGATGCCTATATATTTTCCAGCTACTATAAACTTTCAGCACCTGTAACAGACAAGGCACCTCCATGTACGTTATCTCATTTAATCCTCACAACCCTGGTGAGTTAGGTGATATCTCCACTCCACCAAGCAGCAGCAAACTGTTACGTGGCAGAGCTGGAATCTGAGATCAGGTCTCCTGCTTCCTGCT
>NW_006791887.1:1510537-1525181 GCF_000442215.2 Lipotes vexillifer | reverse complement strand
GCTGATTTTGAGATGCTTTCAATGTACAGTTCACCCACTGAACTCACTGCTTGAAAGAAGTAACAGATGCTCATGAGCTTCCTGTTGGGTGTGGTGCCACTGACCCTCTACTAAATGGGCTCAGATAGAGGTGGTTTTGTCTCTTCCCTCCAGTCACCTGTTCCCATTGCTGTACATCATGTCCTTCAAGGCAGATCATCTGGGTCAGGACCAAAGGGCAGCCCTGTTCTTCCTAGGAAAATTAAGTGCCAGGTTTGTGATGTCACTTCTCAATTCTTCTGTTGCTCTGGGGCTTATGGCTTGTTCTGGAGCAGAAGGAAGTTGTTGGAAGTCTGGCCTCCATGCTGGAGAAGTGCCAATGCAGAGAGCCAAACTAATGTAACTATTGATGTACCTGCCTTAAAAGGAGCCTGAAGAATGCCTCCAGTGGGCTGCTGGCATAAGCCCTGGACTGTCCACATGGTTTTTTGAATATTCAAACAGAGGCCCAGAGCTCAGAGACAGGGAAAGCCAATACGGCTGCTGCAGGCCTGGGAGAAAGCAACAGAGGAAAGGTAAGAGTCCCAGAGACTCTCAACCAGAGAGAAGGAGTTAGGGCTGCACTGGTCAGTACACAGAGGCTGCAGTGTGAACCTGGTAGAAGGAGGAGCTCACTCTCTGTTCTCCACCACCACAATGGATAGGCTAACCTGTCTGTCACCACACAGGCTCAGCGATGTGCTATGAGAGGCCCTCCCCCGGACTCCAGAAGATGGAATTCTGTAAAGTCACCCGACCCCTCTCCTAGGTCTGGAACTGATGTTACTGAGGACCACTAAAATAAGTTCAGCTAGGTAGACCTACAAGAATTTTTGACTAAAGACTCAGCTAAGACAGCTGGGTTTAACCACATGTGTGATTCCAGCTGTGGTGTACCAATTCAGTGTTTGGCATTTTGGATTGAGACGTTAGCCTATGTCTTTCCAAAGACAGTGATCACTTCGGATTAAAAAAACAAGGTGCACCTGACGCTGCAGGCATTTTCAGGAGGAGGATGGATAAGTGGGACAACTGAGACCATAACTAAGTGACATTTTCAGGCTAAAATTCTAGTTTGACTAAATCAAGCCCCATGTTCCCCCAACCATCAGAGCGATCACGGTGGTGGTGTGAGGAGCCTCTGCAAATACAACTGAATCACTAGTGACCGTCCAGTGAGAGACATACTGAAACACTTTATACAGACAGAAGAGAGGACAAGGGGATTTCTGACACACTCATGCTTTGGATGTATCAATTCAAGACAGTATGTGAGCTCTGAGTCCACCAGGCAGTTGGGAACAAACATGATTTATCTGCTGGCAAACGAGTCTCCACCCCACCTAATCATTCTTTTTTCTAAGTGCATCTTGATCGCCTCAGTCCTGGACATCAAAGTAGTCAATTACTGGCTCCTTGGCTATTTTCTGTAAATTACTGCTCCCAAGATTCCTGAAAAGCAAACACAGAATGATCAATCTTTTCTTGCTTGGGGGAAACAGATTCAGGTCTTGGAAAGTTCAGGATCAGCTGATTTACCATGTGTGAAGCTTTGATAAGACAGTGGGGTCCACATGAGCTGGTAACTGTTGAAATTTGGTGATGGGCACACAGGGGTTTATATTAATATATTAATACCATTTTCTCTACTCTAAAAATTTTCCACAATTAAGTCTTACAAAAAAAAAAAAAAAAAAACAAAGCAAAGGAAAAAAAAAGATAGCATGTCATAAACAGGCCAGTAACTTTACGTCCCCCAGGTGGTACTGGACACAGCTGTGGAGTAACATGAGGAAACGCAGCTTGTGCTGCTGGGAGTCCAGGCCGCCTGCTTCCAGGGCTAGAGCAGGGCTGGTGCTGGGGAGCTACACGGCCCCAGGTGCTCCTGGCTGAGGCTGTGCCCAATGGGCAACACCTAGTTGTCCCGTCCAGTTCCAGGGGAACACAGATGGCTAGGACGCTCATGGTGACCTTGCGAACTTCCCTACCCAGAGGTTCTGTGTAGGAGGTACTCCTAGGCTTCTGTGTGGAAGGCCAGAACAGGAGGACAGACCCCACTGTGTTTTCCAGCAACTTCCAGTAGTGTGGCCTTGTCACAGCAGGGCAGCTGGCCCCCTCCCTGGGAAGGGAGAGGAAAGGAAGGAGGGATGAAGACCCCTCTCTGCTCCTATCTGAGAAAACACCTGCCAGATTTGCTGCTTGCCAATGTGGTTTTCTTTTCTCCTTAAATCACAAACATGTTTTGTAAAGCATTTGTAAAAATGCTTCAAACCATATATAAGCAGACAGAGCAAAACATGAAAGTTCCCCCCTTCACTGTCAACTCCCCCCTAGAATCCCACTTCCATCTCCAGAGTAACTGTTGTGGACCACATGATGTTCCTAAATCATCTGGTGTGACAGACTGAATCCATTTCCCAGTGTCACCACCTACACTGTGGAAATTATGGCCAGTGACTGTGCTCCCTGAAGGGGAAGTGGGCATTACAAACATCAAACTTGGGACCTCTCTGGAATGAACATATGTGTCTGACATCTCAGTCAAACCTTATATATCTGAACACAGCACCCCAAAGCCAGGCCCAAGGAGGCCGCCAATGGCTGGTGCAGCCCAGGGCAGTTCAGCCCCTGCTGGCTTCTCTGAACAGACAGGGCTCTTTGGAAAGCAGCTGAAGAATCCTTACTTGTCTGTCTGATGTCTGTGATGAGGAATCGGTGGTGGAGGCCGTGACTGTATCTCCTTTTCAAGTACACCTGTCAGTGTGGTAGGAGGACATATAGACTTCCCTCTGATAAAAGTAAGAACACAAAGTATTGAAAACTTAGATCTGTCTGTGGAGAGAGGCAGACAGCTGGAAATCCAGTCCGAGACTTTCACTGTGACGCTGCGGAGCACTCTCTGATATGACCCGTCTCCTCTCAGGCATAGTCAACTTTGTTTAACCCTTGTCCCTTTCACCCACTTCTGCTGGGCCTGCTACCTGCTTCCTCTCATCTCACACTTGAGTTTTCTTTGTTGGGAGGTTCTTCCGATTCCCCCTGGTTCTGACAGTGATCTTAGGTCCTACTGTCCCCTCCTGGCCCACACTACTGCCTTGGTTTCCTCTAATGGCAAACACTGTTTACAGAGGATGCCTTGAGTCACAGGTCAGCATTCTTCCTGTTTCCATCATGCAAGGAGGACACAAGGGAAAAAGGGACAGATGTGATGGGCAGGTACCCACTCCAGGCCCTCAGGGTCTGACGTGGATTGTATCCTTTAGGTGTGTCTGGCCTGAGGACTGAGACATGGGCTTTACTTTCTGGTTTGGACCTTTAGATCAGTCAGAATGGCGGGCCCAGAGGCAGACTTTCCACATCATCTTCCAAGGAAGGAAGTAAGGAAAGCAAATATTGACCAGCCCTGTTTCCCAGGTCCAGCTTGCTTCACCGAGCAGCTCCTTCTGTAATGGCAAGATTCACCCACCTGACCGCAGTGACCACGACATTGCGCTTCGGTTCACTGTCATAGCTCACACTCTCCAGGCCGTACACTTGGGCCAGGTCATGGATGATCCGGCGGTGGTCTCTGTTCATGGGAGGGAAGCAGTGGCTCTTCTTACTATTCTTTCCCTGTATTGAGGGAAAAGATGACTGATTGATAAAAATCATCTTGAAAACAGGATATGTCCACAGAGGTCCTTCCCACCATCCCAGAACAGCCTGGGTCAATAAAGAAACAGCTGAGTTTTGGAAGCCCACAGCACACAGCATTTCACTGACTGCTAAGCAAGCCGAAGCTGTGGGAGGATGAGGGCTGATGCACTTCCTTCATCTCCTCTGTGAGCCACAGGGTAGCAGTTGGCCGGGGTTAGAGGAACAGAGGGCAAGTAAACTGAGACTTACACGGACAGTGCAATGGTTCCTCCCGTGGGGCCCGTAACTGGGGAGTGAGTGATGTTTCCAAGAAATGACTAAATAAATTGAAAACTTATAAACAAGAAAATCTCACTTCCTATAAAAAGTACATTCTACGCTAAAAATCATGAGTGTACAGATACAGACACGCAAGCACAGAAATACATTTGCTCAGGCTTCCTAATTAGGAGGGGAACAATGGTCCCATTTTCTCCTCTGTGTTAGTATCCTGCTGGGAAGTGGGAACAGAAAGGAAGGGGATGAGGGGATGGTGGGAAGGAAACCCATCTTCACAAGATGTGGAGCTAAAGTAGCCACCTTGCCCTCACCTACAGGCCCCTGAATGAAGAGGGAGCCACTGAGGGGTTGGCTGCCTCCAGGACAGCTTCACTCTCTTGAAGGAGTCTGTGCCACTACCCATTCAACTTTTCATCCTCGCCCAATGGTTTCTCTCCTGCCTTTGGGGCACTAAGAACCAGTGTGTCCCATTATACAACAGCCCTTCAGCGATCTGAGGACCGAGCATGTCTTCCTAAGTATCCCTACTGCATCCCCTTCGTCCAGTTTCTTCACCCATTCTTAGGCACAGAGATAGGATTTTTATTTACATTTAATATTATTGCAGGTATCTTTTCTGAACCAGGACAGGGTTTCCATGGATGTTATAATGGATGGGCTTTTGGGAAAGATAAGGATCCTCAAGGCAGCTGTGATTTTTTCCTATAACTACTTTATACCGACAGTGTTTCTGGGACTTGACTTTTTTATCAAGCTGGCCTTAGAGACATGTACAGCTGGATGTTTTGACTTCAACCTTATTCACGGCCTCCACAAGGGCTTCCATTTCCTTCTCAATGTCACTGACAAACTTTAAGTCCTTCCTGAAATGAGAAATAACCAAAGTTAATTTCATTTGTTTCTGATCTTCTGAGAATCCCTTCTACCCACCCTCTGCCTGTAAAGTGTAGGCAGTGGACAATGTGGGCAGAAAACCTGCAGAGGTCAGGAACTGTCAGATAACAGAAGGTTGAATGTGATGGAACAAAGGAAGAGAAAGTAAGAAATCAAACATGAGAAAAGGAAAGATGGAAGGAGAACTAGCCACCAGAGGGCCAGGAGACTGGAGGAAAATAAGACTTTTTACCACCCAAGTGAGGACCACCCATGTGATTAAGACCTGGGCAGACAGAGGTGGAATGTAACCAGAGATCCTTCAATTCAGGCTAGTCCAGCCCTTAGGGGGCCCCGACTCCCACCACAGGGCGTGCGCGCGCGCGCGCACACACACACACACACACACACACACACACACTCTCTCTCTCTCTTTCTCCCTAAGTTCAATTCTTCAATGGGACAGTTTTGAGAGACCAAGAGAAGGATTTTTATTAAATATCATATAATCCCTTATAGATATATAAACTGGCTCAATCACAGAGGACTGCATATTAGTTACTACATCTTAAAAGATCACTCTGGTAAGCCACAATTAAGAAAGTAGGTAACAACTTACATACCTAGCATCTTCTTTCAAACTGTCACTGAATTTTGACCCTGAAGAACGTACGTTGAAAGGATCAGAATCATCACTGATATGAAATGCCTCTGCTAACCGCCTGAAAGTGAGAGAGAAGTAAGTAAATGAAAGGAAAGGAGGGGGAGGAAAACTATCTCATAGTAACAGAGTGCCCCCCAGGTCCTAAATTCTTTATACATTAATGATCTCATTTCAATAAACCTAATTATTAAGGAGAATAAGAACAACTTGGGACAAGATATTGAATTGTCTTCAAAGAACAAAAAAAATAAGACAGATCTAGATGGTTCTGAGCAAGCTGTAGGCTGATACTGGGGACTTAGATTGTTAGGTGAAGAGAAACCCAAGGGAGGGAAAGCACTGGGGATGGTCAATGGGGGATGACTTCCTCTGAGGTTTCACCTAAACATCAGATACATAGACAGATAATATTAAAGTTAATATCACTTTAGAAAATAAAGAATTAGGGCTTCCCTGGTGGCGCAGTAGTTGAGAGTCCGCCTGCCGATGCAGGAGACACGGGTTCGCACCCCGGTCCGGGAAGATCCCACATGCCGCGGAGCGGCTGGGCCCGTGAGCCAT
Source organism: Lipotes vexillifer (assembly GCF_000442215.2). Lineage (NCBI taxonomy): Eukaryota > Metazoa > Chordata > Mammalia > Artiodactyla > Lipotidae > Lipotes > Lipotes vexillifer. The sequence goes on along the minus strand of NW_006791887.1, from coordinate 1,519,150 downwards.
GGCCGCTGAGCCTGCGCGTCCGGAGCCTGTGCTCCGCAACGGAAGAGGCCACAACAGTGAGAGGCCCGCGTACCCAAAAAAAATAAAATAAAATAAAATAAAATAGAGTGGAAAAAAAAAAAAAAAAAAAAAAAAAAAAGAAAATAAAGAATTGCATTTACAACATAAGCTCTGCATTATTTTTAATGTATTTCCTTTCAGATTTTTCCTCTGTAATTTTAAGTAGTTGCAATCAGTGTACATAAAACTTTGAATCTTTTTTCACCTTATTATTATGTGATTAGCATTTCTCATATTACTATTTGATTTTCACACTCCTTGTATTAATAGCTGCATAATCTTCTAATTATATATATCCCCCAATTTACTTAAACAGTCCCCATTTAGGTTTCTTTTATTTGTTTTTTCTTGTTTTGCTCTTTTTCTTTTTTCATTTTTTAAAAAATGTATTTAAAAAGTTTTTTTATATCCCATTTAGGTTTCTTCAACAGTTCTCCAATTTCTCAATATTATAAGTAATACAATATCTCTGAACAAAAAGCTTTTGAGATTATTTTTCTGGAAAATGTTTCCAAGGTGTGGGATAACTGGGTTAAATGGTATGGACATCAGACCCTTGATATCGTGGTCTAAGGGCTCCACAGTGCTGCTTCTGTTTTGACCAGCAGTATGTGAGTTTCGTGGCACCTCGCCAACATCCAGGTATATATGTCAGGTTTTTTTTGTTTGTTTGTTTATTTTTAAAGATAGATAAAATTGAGCTTAGCACTTAGTACAATTTTCTTTTACAAAGAGATAGGGGTCTCTTACATGCTTCATGACCATAAGAATTTGGTTTATTGTTGCTATATTTTCTAATTTTTTAAGGTTTAATTTTCAAATTTTTAAGAATTCCTAGGGGGGAGATATTTCGATGTTTTGATTAGCTGGCCACTAATTCAAACACAAACACCAATAAAACATGTCTGTGGGATGAATATAGCCAGCCAGTTTTTCATTTTTGCAATGGAGCATATATTTGCAACTTTATTTTTTATTTATCTATTTTTTATTTTGGCTGTGCTGGGTCTTCGTTGCTGGCTTCTCTCTAGTTGCAGCGCACAGGCTCCAGAGCACACGGGCTCAGGAGCTGTGGTGTGTGGGCTCCAAAGCACACGGGCTCAGTAGTTGCAGTGCGCGGGTTTCTCTCTAGCTGCAGCATGCGGGTTTAGTTGCCCCACGGCGTGTGGGAATCTTAGTTCCCCAACCAGGGATTGAACCCATGTTCCCTGGATTGGAAGGCAGGTTCTTAACCACAGGACTACCAGGGAGGTCCCTATTTGCAAGTTTAGATGGCATTCTCCTTTTCAATTCACATTTTTTTTTTCTTAGGTCTGTGAGTATTTAAGAAAGAACCCTTACATAAAGGGTCATTATGTCATCATTCAAAGATCGAGGAGAAATTCAAAAGGCTTTCAGAAATAGCTAGTTCTAATCAATAACTGACATTTGCCGAGCATCTACTATGGTTTAGGCTTGTGCCAAGAGTTTTATGTATATCTTCCTTAATTTTAATGTATAATCCTCATAACAACTCAGGGAGGTAGGTACTATTACTGTCACATTTCCCCAAATATTTAAGAAAATTAAGGCTTGGAGAGATAATGTGATTTGCCCATGGTCACAATGCCACTTGATTTGTGAAGCTAGGATTCAAATCTGGGCAATCTAAGCTAGAGCTCTGGCTGGCTCTAACTACCATGAAATACTGTCTCAACTACACAAAGGTGCATTTCCATGTTTTTGAGACCTTCTGTGTGTTCACCACAGCATTTCTGAATATTCAGGACTCTTAGTTCACATTTTGGAGTGGAGAACAATGTTACAGTCCTTAAGGGACAAGAGTTTTGGATAGCAGTTATTACAAAGTTACCGTAAGGGTCAAACCAAGGGAAATTTGGGCAGTGCTATTAATCATCATATTATCTTCTATATATTTAGCCACCTAAAGAGGTATTGTTAACAAGTGTTGAAGGTCAAACTTCTAGGTAAAACAAGGCTGCACTTTGTCTGCATTTGTCTGTTTCTGCTTAACTTTTTATCTTGAAAATTTTTCAAAGAAAGATAAGTTACAAGAATATCACAATGAACGCCCACATACTCTTCAGCTAAATTCTCCAAATGTTAATATTTTCACAGAGCTATACCTTTAATCTTTGTTGGAACAATAAAGTTTGCCAGTCATTGAATAAATGTCCCTTAATCTGATAAGGAGTATATTCAAATAACTTACAGCAAACATCATACATAGTGGTGAAATACTTAAAACTTTCCCTGTGAGACTGGAGATAAATTAGAAATGCCTATTATCACCACCCTTCATTCAACACTGTACTGGAGGACGGCCCTGGTGGCACAGTGGTTAAGAATCTGCCTACTAATGCAGGGAACACGGGTTCGAGCCCTAGTCCGGGAAGATGTCACATGCCACGGAGCAACTAAGCCCGTGCACCGCAACTACTGAGCCTGCGCTCTAGAGCCCCTGAGCCACAAGTACTGAGCCCGTGTGCCACAAGTACTGAAGCCCACATGCCTAGAGCCCGTGCTCCACAAGAGAAGCCACCACAACTAGAAGCCTGTGCACCGCAATGAAGAGTAGCCCCCGCTCACCACAACTAGAGAAAGCCTGCGCGCAGCAATGAAGACCCAATGCGGCCAAAAAATAAACAAATAAAATTAATTAACTAACAAACAAACAAACAAAAAAACCCAACTGTACTGGAGGCCTAGCCAGTGCAATAAGGCAAGAAAAAGATAAAAGTTAAGAATTAGAAAGAAACTAGAAGAGGACATGATTGTGTACATGCAAAAGTTAAAAGAAGCTAAACTATTAGAAATAAGTAATTTAGCAAGGTTGTGAATACAGGTCAACAAATATCAACTGTATTCCTATATGCCAGCAACAAGCAATTAGAGAATTAAATTTTAAAAGTGATACAAGAAAAAATACCAGTTATAACAGCATCAAAATACATCAAATAGCAAGGAACTAAAATCTACTGAAAGATGTACAAAACCTATATAAAGAAAACTATAAAATATCATTGAGAGAAAACATGACTAAATAGAAGGATATACTTTGCTCATGGATTAGAGGCCTCAATATTATAAAGATCTCAAATCTCTCCAAACTGAACTATAAATTAAATACCAGCTCAATCAAAATCCCAGTATTTTCTTTTTTTTTGGCAAGTACTGATAAGCTATTTCTAAAATTTAAATGGACATGCAAATGGCCAAGAACAGCCAAGACAATCTTGGAGAAAGACCATGTTTGAAGAGACATGTTACCAGTTATAAAGGTACAGTAATTAAGATGATGTGATACAAGCGCAATGAAATAGAATGAGCTCAGAAATAACCCATACACAATATGAATACTTGATTTAAGACAAAGGTGGCACTGCAGATCACTGGGAAAAGGATTTCTTGATAAATGATGTTGGTCAAATGAATATTTGTATGGAATCATGAACCCTCCTTACACCATGCTTAGAAAAAAAAAAAAATTGGTCCAGGTCAACTGTAGATCTAAACGTGCAAGGTAAAATAAGGCTCCTAGATAATAACAAAGAATATCATCACAACCTCAGGATAGGCAAATATTTCTTAAACAAGACATAAAAAGTACTATTCACTAAGGAAAAGACTGATAAACTGGACTACATTAAAATTAGAAACTTCCGTTTATCAAGACACCAGTTAGAGAGTGAAAAGTGAAGGCACAGAGTGTGAGGAAAACAATATATAAAACAAAGGACTCATATCCAAAATATATACAGAATTCCTAGTAATCAATATGAAAAAGACAGATGATACAATTAAAAAAATAAGCAAAGACCTGAATAGGTACTTCACAAAAGAGGATATCCAAATGGCCAACAAACATATGAAAAGGTGCTCAACCTCACCAGTCATCAGACAAATATAAATTAGAAGCTCAATGATATCGTTATACATCTACAAAAATGGATTAAAATAAAAAAGACTGACAATTCCAAGGGCTGACACAAACAGAGAGCAACGGAAAATATGACCCTGCTCGTGGGAGCGTAACTGGTACAACCATTTTGGACACTGTTCGGCAGAATCAGTTAAAGCTGAAAATATGCATACCCTATTAATCAGCAATTCTACTCCTGAGTTTATATCCAACAGAGATGAGTACATATATATAGCAAGGCAAGTATAAGGATATTCTTAAAAGAGCATTATTTGTAATAGCCCAACACTGATAATAACACATATTATCTATAAACTATAGAATAGATAAATGATGATAAATTAATACAATAAAATATCATGCCGAAATGAAAATTAACAAAATGCTGCTACATGTAACAACAGGAATAAACGTCACAAATGTAATGAAAGAAACCAGACAAAAATAATACAAACAATATGATTTCATCATTTACATAAAGTCCAAAAGCAGACAGAAATAATCTAAACTGTTAGAAGTCAGGATAGAGGCTATATCTCGGTGGAGTGTAAGAGTGGGTTCTGGTAGTTTTCTATCTGTTGACCTTGGTGCTGATTACACCACTGTATTCCCTTTGTGATGACTCACTCATCACTATAGCTCTGATCTATATGAAGTATATTATACTTCAACATAACAGTTCATTAAAAGAATTTTAAGCCTCTTGCCTCCATTGGAATCAGGAAGTCTGCCAGTCTCTGAATTAGTATGCTTTGGAGCATGTGATGTTTATACTTGCCTGAAACCACACAAGCTCATGTTTCAGAAATATGCTGAAATCACCTAACTGGTTTATCCTCAGACAATTCGATTCTTCATGATTGAATTTCTCCTGCTCCCCAACAGCAGCAAAAGACTCAGAGCAGGTGCTCAATGAATGCTTGAAGGGTTGCTCCCTCCCACTAATTTCACAGAGCTCAAGGACAATTAGATAAACAGCAGTTGAAACTACTTACTTTCTCCTTTCCAAGGCTGAACACTCCTCATCACACTCCAGCCTTGAGAAGCAAATGAAAAAAAAATTAAGTCAGGGTACAAGTTTCACAGCTCCTACTCAGCAATAAGTTCTTAGATGGTCAACCTGGAGACAGAACAGACTGGCCAAAACAATGGCTGGATGAGGTCCTTCTCAAGGACAGGTGTGCAGGCCTCTGAGTTACGGGAGACTAGGAGTTCTCAGAAAGGCTTCAGAGTGTCCCCTGGCTGCTCAGCCCCCAAAATGTTCCCGGCGCCCCGGCAACAACCCCACCTCCCTCTCTCGACACAGCAAACCCCTCTGTTCTCTGTTCTCCTGTGGGTTGGAATAGACACGTCAAGCTCTCTGCTTCCTCTGGCTACTGTCTGCAGTGAGGCCCAGAAAAGCCTCCTCTGGTCTTAGCTGTATCCCGAGTAGGACTCACTGCATTGGAGTGGATGTGGTCTCTTAATATCAGATGTCTGTTGAATACCTACTGTGTGTGCAAGGCTTTCCTATTGCAGACTGACACAAATGAATGGTTCCTGCCCTTTGGAAATTAAGTCTAATGGGAGAAAGAAGGCACAGCCACACATCTAAAAAATTACCTGGCTTGGTGAATTTCCTTCTTAGTAATTAACTTGCTGATTTCCACTGAATCTCCAAGCTGCATGTCTGTTATTTTGGAGGCCATGGAAATAGCAGCTATTCTGAAGTATAAAAAAGAAAGGGAAGAAAAAAAAAAAAAGAAAGGGAAGGAAGGTGTTGCAGTTTCACAAGAACCTCCCCATACCAGGCACAGAGAACACTTCTTTCAAGGCAAATCTACCACTCTACAATCTGTGTGGCCTTGGAAGCCCATCTATTATGAACTATCCACACGTTTATGTAGTATCTCCTCAATTAGATGCTAAGCAGCTCCATAGGAAATGAGGTAATCCATTCCTCAGTACCCCCTTGAGCATCCGGGCCAATGCCAGGCACTCAGTGTGTATTCAAACACAGTCAATCTGATGTCTGCATACTCCTAAAGTCCCATCTCCATGGTGCATCTCTGCATCTATTCGTCCATCCATCCCTAAACACCTCCACTTCTGTACGGTGTGACCACACAGGTCCCAAGATTTCAGGAGGCTGCAAAGACAACTCACAGAACAGTCAGAACCCCGCCCAGACCACAGCCGGAGCGCAGGACCTGGTCCTGGCTGTGCCCCAAGTGGTGGAACGCTGAAGCAATGCACGCAACTTCAGGACATCTTCCCTTCTGATCTCATGGTGTCATAAGACCAAAAGGGAGAGAGAGAGGAAGGAGGAGGAGAGGAGAGAAACAAAAAGGTTATTTCACAAATTAAAGTTAGGGAAGGGAAGGTACATAAAGCAGTACTTTCTCTTTTAACCAGAAAAACTAGACTCAAGAAAATTTATTTTAAAATCCTTCCTTAAAAGTTGCAAAGATCCTACAATAGACTCCTGTATACCCTTTATCTAGACCCACCAATTGTTAACATTTAAGTAGCACTAACCTTTGATAAGTACTGGATGCTTCAGAGCAAATCATGATTTCTTTTCTTCGTCCACATTCACACTGCAGCTCTATCTGAAATAAGATTAACATGTAGCAACTTTCAGCCCACGGTAAATATGTGAATGGGCAGGTTTCACTTTTAAAGCCTCTCTCAAATCAAACCACGGCAGAGAACAGAGAGACAGTGAGTGGCTACCCTCCAAGATGGAGGAGCTAACCATACATGCAAACTGACAACGTGGTGGTTGACATGCTAGGAGGGAAGTGTCCAGTCGACAGTGCCCCTTACTGGGAATGACTTCTGTCCTTAATCCTGCCTGAAGGGGCAGGCCTAGAATGAAGTTTTTACCACTGAATCAAAGGTAGACACTTGACCCAGGACCAGCCAAGGTCTAATCGACTCCACTTCATCCCTCTGCTTTCATCTCCTCAGGAGGGAGACCTTGCTTAATCCCTCAGACCAGGTAAGTCCCTCACTCACATGTTCTTGTGGCACCCCGTACAAGGGGGTAACTACTCCTTCACAACATTACCACAGTCACAGTTAATTATGAGTAATTAATTAGTATCTGTCCCTCTAATTAAAGGAACCACGTGTCCACTGTTCACTGGTGGAGCCCCAGCACCTATCACAGCATTACATCTTATACAAAATAGACACTTATGTATTTGCTGAATAAATGGAGGGGACAATCTGAGTCTCTCTTGAGAATTTGATCGAAGGGAGACAGAAACTGGTCAGGTGGCAGTGGGTACTTTCTGAATTAAAAGACCATCTCAAGCTTGGCAGATAGAAGTCTGTACAATTTACTCCACCCTTCTCTTGTTAACTTAACTTGCAGTTCCTTGCAACCAAAGACCCCTGGTAAGGATGTGTGCCCAGGTGCCACTGTAGGCAGTTCTGGACTCATCAGCAGCCCCAGAACCACAGTCAGTGCCCCACCAGAAGCCAGGATTACTCACCTTGGCTTTGCAAGCAGTCACAGGGCAGGGTGAGCTGAGGTGGCAAGGCGCCATACATGGGTGGCCACAGTCAGCTCTGGCGATGGTGCAGGGCTGCTTGCAGACCTCATCCACAAGACACTCTCCTTTGTGACAGAGTCTCTGACACCTGTGCATCCCACACGGTAGCGTGGCACTGCAGGGCAATCCGCAAGAGATATCAACCAGGTGACAAGGGATGTTGCTTCGTAACTAGGAGAGACAGAAGTAGCCAGATTCTCATCTCCATGAAGGATTCGGGGTGGATTTTAACTTCCTACTTAAACATTTCTGAACTTTCAAAAAGAGCAAGTTTTTTAAAAAGTTATTTTTATCTGAAACAAAAATCAGGCTGTTTTTCAAAGTCTGAAAGGTTGGTTTGAAAAGAAAACAAACCTGAACTTTATTTAATAATGCTCGTTATGGGACTTCCCTGGTGGCGCAGTGGTTAAGAATCTACCTGCCAATGCAGGAAATATGGGTTCAATCCCTGGTCCGGGAAGATCCCACGTGCCGCAGAGCAACTAACCTCGTGCGCCACAACTACTGAGCCTGCACTCTAGAGCCCACGTGCCACAACTACTGAAGCCCGCGCGCCTAGAGCCTGTGCTCCGCAACAAGCCACCACAGTGAAAAGCCCGCGCACCACAACAAAGAGTAAACCCCGCTCGCCGCAACTAGAGAAAGCCTGCGAGCAGCAACAAAGGCCCAATGCAGCCAAAAAAAATAATGCTTATTATGATCTAAAAGGATTTGTTTTAGGAGCCGAGTGTGACTTGCAACTAAACTTCCCAAGGTGGATAACAAGCATGTGAAACCAGATAACTAGGGAGTTTCTGAAAATTTTATGACTAACTGGGAGGATCAGGTGACCTTTTCCCTCTACAAACAGCTAGGGCACTGAGTTCACAGAAACCCTGGGGGTGGGGGCACCCTTGGCTCATTGTTTCAAGACTGCTTGCAGGGCTGTTTTACGTAATTAATTACTCAGCTCTCCTCACATCTCCCAACCCAAGATCTCCATAGTTTTAGACAGCTGTCATTAAAAAAATTAAGAGGGGCTTCCCTGGTGGCGCAGTGGTTGAGAGTATGCCTGCTGATGCAGGGGACATGGGTTCGTGCCGGTCCGGG
>NW_006791887.1:1508068-1509511 GCF_000442215.2 Lipotes vexillifer | reverse complement strand
CCCCAAAAAAAAAAAAAAAAAAAAAAAAAAAATAAGAGGCAACAGGCCGTGGACCAACCAAATCATTTTTTTTTTCTTGAGAAATTGCCTCCATTCAGGATTCTTCACTCCAGGAAAAAGATGCTGGAATTTTATTCCTGTAGAACCAAAGGTTACTCTTACATATTCACTCAAATTCTTTTAAGAACCCTCAAAATGAGGAATATACTTCGACTCTGGTGACAAACTTGTACTCTTGAAGAGGCCCCCAAAGCCTAGGATGTACATGCTTTGTAATCAGTATTTTGGTAGAATGTAGTTCCCAGTTATTAAACACTCACCTACTCCACCACTGGGATAATTTGTGCACATGCCATGCCCTCTGTTGTCCCCTCCCCACATTACTTGCCTGTCTTCTCACTGTCCTTTAGGATGTTACTTATGCTACTTCCTCCAGAAACACCTTTCCTGGGTAAGGGCCCCTTCTATCCCCTTCAGTACTCTGTACTTCCCACACTACTGTACTTTTTTTTTTTTTCAGTATTTATTTATTTGGCTGTGCCAGGGCTTAGTTGCGGCATGCAGGATCTTTTAGTTGTGGCATGCATGATCTAGTTCCCCGACCAGGGATTGAACCCAAGCCCCCTGCATTGGTAGCACAGATTCTTAACCACTGGACCACCAGGGAAGTCCCACACACTACTGTACTTATAATCGACTGTTTACATGTCTGCTTCCCGCCTCAGAGTGAAGGCTCCACAAGGGCAGGGGCGGCACCTGTCTTGTTCATTTCTGAATCACCCAAACCTAGCCTGTTACCCAGTACATAGCAGGTACGCAGTAAGTATTTGTTGACTGAAGTCCATCAACACAAAGATGACACATGGATGTCTTAGAATGGTTACTCTCAGAGGAAGTGAGATTTTTAGAGGAAGAATAAATACCAAGGATTATGACTTGAGAACCACTGACAGGAAATAAGTGGAGAAAAATATGTCCATCAAGATAAGAATACTGGGCTTCCCTGGTGGCACAGTGGTTGAGAATCTGCCTGACAATGCAGGGGACACGGGTTTGAGCCCTGGTCTGGGAAGATCCCACATGCCGTGGAGCAACTGGGCCCGTGAGCCACAATTACTGAGCCTGCGCGTCTGGAGCCTGTGCTCCACAACAAGAGAGGCCGCGATAGTGAGAGGCCCACGCACCGCAATGAAGAGTGGCCCTCACTTCCCACAACTAGAGAAAGCCCTCTCACAGAAACGAAGACCCACCCCAGCCATAAATAAATAAATAAATAAATAAAGCAAACTGTCAACAAGTAAAAATAAATAAACACTATTAAAAAAAAAGATAAGAATACTGAAAGCATATTGTCATAGTGGTCAAGAGTTTCAAGAAATGTTGGCCAACATGTTACTAAGTAAAAAAAGCAGGTTACAAAACAGTATAATCTTCACAGAGTAG
>NW_006791887.1:1503678-1508058 GCF_000442215.2 Lipotes vexillifer | reverse complement strand
AAAGAGTGTATCACACATGCCTGGAAGTCTATACACCAGGATGTTAAGAGTATTTCTTTCTGCATAGCAAAACTGTATTATCTTAATCATCTACAATGAATATTCATTTTTAAAATAAACAAATCTTTTTAAAGTGTTTCAAAGTGTCTATAGTCAGTGGCGCCAAATATAGCTTAGACACTAAGAATAAGGATGAAAGTCCTTCATGGTAATGGCAGCAATTAGCCTGGAGGAAGGTGCATGGCCAATCAGTCAGGATGGAAAGCTGCATAGGGAGTAGAGAGAAGGAACGGTGGCAACTGGTGGAGAGCTCACTCTCACTCTTGGGATATTCTCACTGTAACACCTTTCCCCAGACTAGCAACCCCTCCCCATGCTGGCTAACCTAGAAGTTGTCTCTGAACACGGCTCATGCTCTCAAGGCCAACTGGCTGAGTTTCATTTGATTGTAACCAGATTAAAAATGAGAGCAGGGACTTCTCTGGTGGCACAGTGGTTAAGAATCCGCCTGCCAATGCAGGGGACACGGTGGGTGGGTTTGAGCCGTGGTCCAGGAAGATCCCACATGCCACGGAGCAACTAAGCCTGTGCGCCACAACTACTGAGCCTGCACTTTAGAGCCCACGAGCCACAACCACTGAGCCCACATGCCATAACTACCGAAGCCCGTGAGCCTAGAGCCCGTGCTCCACAACAAGAGAAGCCACCACAATGAGAAGCCCGCATGCTGCAATGAAGAGTAGCCCCTACTCTCACCACAACTAGAGAAAGCCCACGCACAGCAACAAAGCAGCCAAATAAATTAATTAAAAAATAAAATTAAAATTAAAATGAGAGCAGAATAGATTCAGAATGCTACCTACTGTATGATTCCATTTATGTGATATTCTGAAAAGGTAAAACTACAGGGGCAGACAACAGATCATTGGTTGCCAGGGCCTGGAGGTAAGGGGAGAGAAACTATGAAGTGGCTCAAAGGAATGTTTGGGGGTGAATGAATGCTCCACATCTTGACTGTGGTGGTGGTTACATGACTGTACGAATGCTTTTGTCAACTCATAGACTTGTACACTAGAAAGCGTACATTTCATTTTATGCAAACTATACCTTAATGAAAAGAAAAAGAAAAGAAAAAAAATGGCAACAGCAAATCTCTGCTTCTTGGAGTATATTTATTTTGAGAAACAATGAGGCTAACCCTCTTAACGAAATCCAATCATAAATCTCTGGTTGGAACAATGAACACTTGAGAGAGAGAACTTACCTCATGTTTGCCCATGCACCATTTCTGAGTTAGAAAAGTACAAGGGGGACACTTGTCCTCACTATGACAAGAATGATACACTGTAGAAAGAGAAAGGTAAAATTAGGAGTAATGTTTAAAATTAGGAATAATGTTTACACATAGACTACTACACATATCATAATGGCCTATGACATGGAACTTTTAAATTTCAGAGCTGAGTACTTTTTAAAATGGTCACTGGAAAGTAAAAGTAGCTGGCTTTATATTAAAATGTTGAAAGATGAACATGAGTGAGAAAAAGCAACCCAACTGAGGGGCGAGAGACACAGAAGCAGAGAAGGAGGCAGTTTTTCTAATCCGTCTCCTGTGGCACTGCCACATGGTCTGTCCATATTACTCAGTTGATTCTTTTGGTCCTACCTTACACAGCAACTGCTCCCTTTTGTTCAGACATCTTTGTTATCTCATCTAACATGCTTCCTCTGACTCCTTTCAATTTCTTTACTGCCTGGAAGAGGCAGTTCATTCAAATTCATCTCCTACAACAAAGCCTTCCTTGGCTGACCACACCCTGCCCTGAGCGCTCTTGCTCTCCCTGACGTCTTAGTTCTTACACAGATGGCTTGCTGCCATGCTATCTGGCCCTTCTTCATGTATTGGCTGGTTGTGTCAAATGTTTTCAACTACCATCTTCTTCCTCTCAGAAACAACAGAACAACCTCAAGGTCATGGGCTACTTTTTCCTTCCTCTGAACCTCCCTCTATGTCTGACACCATGCTGGATATACAAGAAACACTCAAGAAAAGTGAATGCTGAATGAAAGCAGGCTAAAACAAAACAACTCACAAATAGTTAAGTTCTCACTATGGACATCAATCAGCAGGATTTGGACTTCATTTGTAACATCTGCAAGTGACTATAAAGGAAGTGAGTACCAGTGAGTGGGTGAGTATCTGTTTGGACATTAACTTCATGCTGGTGTGAACACCACAGCAAGGGTTTGCAAACTAAGCTGGGAGGGCCGCCTTAAGGTCTCCAGGAAAGGAGGGACTTTCCACTTCATGAGGAATTTACTTAATTCTTTTTCACTCTATAACTTAAAAAATTGAGAACTGCTTGTCTATTTGTCAGACTAAATCATATGGCCAGATTTATTTTAAGTATCAAATCCAGTGACTTAAATTATATCCGGTTTGCCTCTGGGACTTGGTAAAATGAAATGATAGGGCCAATATGGTCCTAGAGGAAAGCCAGTGACTAGACTGGACAGAAAATGGGTGATGTCAAGTAGCTATTTACCTGGTGTCTACAGCAGTCTATCACAGAAAAACTGGAAACAAATGTCCAGCAACATGAAACTGACTGAATCAGTTATGGCCCATCCATGTAACAGGACACTCCACTACCATCTAGAAAAATATTCACTGATAAGGAGAGAGATTAAAATTACAATAATAAGAGGGGAAAATATCTAGTTAAAATAAATTGATTAGGATCCCACTTTTATTTTAGGAAAAAAAAATGCAAATATATATTTTTGCCCATGGAAAAAGGCCCTGAAAAATATACACCAGGGCGTAATTCCTAAAAGGTGACATAAGAGATGATTTAATTTCAATCTTTTGACTTTATCTCTATTTTCTTTCTTTCTCTCTTCCTTTTTATGTAATAAACATATATTGTGTCTACAACAACAAAACCGAATTACTTTTAACTTTACAAAAAGATGCTTAACTTTGAAATATGCACCAGAAGTGGAGGCCACAAAGAAAGAAGACAAGACCAGCTGGGGATTCTCCCAACCCTTTGGGTGTGTTTGACATCCACAGAGTAAAGCACTGGAAGGCACTGTGATTCCCAGCTGTGGCCCAGATCTCAGACCCATCTTCACAGAAGCAGCCCCTGAGCACAGGGAACAAGGAGGGGCTACCACAGTGTAACCTCAGAGCAGTGAAGACCATCATGCAACATCCTATATGACACAGTGTGAGCAGGCTGTGAGGTGTGGAGGAAAGGAGACAGGACCCACCTGGATGGTCACATTCATGGACTCTGGCACAGGTCTGGGTACACTCAGGGGGCCTGGTACCACAGGGAACTGGAGGGTAGATCACTGACGCGCCACAGTGGCAGGTTAATTCATCAAAACCTGGTGAAGCCGCAGGTGAAACAAAACAACCCTTCATGAATTTGAGAATTTGAAGCACAAGATAATTACACACACACTTTTTTTTTTTTGGCTTGTATTTTTAGAGGAGAAGTTTTTGGGGGGCTGCTCTTTTAAAAAAGGTTTTTATTTCATTAATGTTGAGCTGCTGGCAAAGTGTTCAATTTTTACTTGCAACAAACTTTAAGTCCATGAGTATTCCAAGACATTTTTACATGTATTTTATAAACAAAAGATCTACAGACCATCTCTTTTGACAGAACAGGAGACTTCCACTAAAGAAACAGATTCTTTTTTTTTTTTTTTTAACTTTTTGGTTAGGAAAATGGACAGAGATTATGAAAGCCACAGGTAGTTAACAAACACAGAAAAATATGCTTTTGAATATAAACCTCAGAGAGCCACTGAAGCCATTAAAAAAAAAATCTTGTAAGTATAACTGACATCACGATAAAAATATGAAGTTGAGATGAAGCTGAGAGCTACATCTGAGTTCACTAGGCACAGTTCACAAGCCCAATCAAAATGAGAATTCACATGGGCCTCCAACAAGCGGCCCACTTTGTCAAGAGCTCTACTAACCCTCAGACCCAAAGGGGAGCTAGTTCTTCAATCCTGGTCCTTGGTAGAGGCTGGGTCTTTGGCCATGGTTCTCAACTAGGGACCAAGAGTCAGAGAGCCCAGGCCCTCCAGGATTCCCCTACCCACTGCTCTTCTCCAGTCAGCACTCTCCAGAAAACTCTTCAGAGGCTACACAACGTGGTGGAAAGAGCCCTGTAAAGATAGCAGGAGACTTAGGCTTCTAGTCCTGGACCTACTTCTCACTTGTGCGGTGACTGTGGTCAGGTAACTTAACGACTCCTGAGATTGCTTCCTTTTGGTCAAATGGGGATACCAAACTTTGACCTGTCCACTCAAAAGTTTATTGTGGGGGTGGGCTAATATATGTGAAACAGCTAGGGAAAG
>NW_006791887.1:1463681-1503370 GCF_000442215.2 Lipotes vexillifer | reverse complement strand
GGAAAGAGTAAGAGGCTACATAACTTGTTTCTATGGAACTTCATGTGTGTGATTTATAACAAAGCACTTAACTCCTTTTTGAAATATGGTAGGCCTAGTATTCCAAAGAAGGTATGTTGGGAAACCCTGATCTAGGCTAATCTTTTAATGTAGCAGTTCTCAAAGAGTGCTCAGTTGACCCCTAGGACTCCCTGATCCTTTCAGGGAGTCCACAAGGTCAAAATTATTTTCATAATAATACTTAGATACTATTTGCTTTTTTCACTATGTTGACACTTAAACTGATGGTGAAAAAGCAACAGCTGGTAATACTGCCAGGGCATTAGCGCAAATAAGGCAGTAGTGCCAAACTGTAACCGTTGTATTTTTCACTGCCACGTACTTAGAGTAGATAAAAAATGACAATTTCACTTAAGAAAGTCCTTGATGAAGAAGTAAAAAAAAATCTTGACCCTTAAATACATGTCTTTCTAATATTCTGTGGAACAAAATAGGGTATCTGCTTCAAGTACTTTTGTTGCACACAAAAATACAGTTGTCCCTCAGTATCCTGGCGGGGAGGGATTGGATCCAGGACCCCCATGGGTACCAAAATCCAAGAATGCTCAAGTCCCTTATATAATATGCTGTAGTATTTGCATACAACCTATGCACATCCTCCTGTATACTTTACATCATCTCTAGGTTACTAATAATACCCAATGCAATGTAAATGCTATATAAATAGTTGCCAGCACAAAACAAATTCAAGTTTTGCTTTT
The DNA here is from genome assembly GCF_000442215.2 of Lipotes vexillifer. Lineage (NCBI taxonomy): Eukaryota > Metazoa > Chordata > Mammalia > Artiodactyla > Lipotidae > Lipotes > Lipotes vexillifer. Next base: position 1,502,609 of record NW_006791887.1, on the reverse strand, counting down.
GGAACTTTCTAGAATTTTTCCCCTTGACCATTTTCAACCCACAGTTGGTCGAAACTATGGATGTGGAATCCATGGATGTGGAACCCTCAGATATGGAAGGCTGTCTGACCTCTGGTCATTCTAAAGAACTGCACTTTTCTGAGTGGTGAGCTGAATTGCTGAATTAACTTCTTTTTTCATAACACACAGTTTTACTTGAAAAAGTGACCGACAAACTATGATTATTCAGACTTGGGTATTTTGGCAGACGTTTATCAAAAATTAACAGTGAGACCATCACTTTAAGAAAACTGACTTTGCTGCCAACAATAACATTCAAGCTTTCAAGTGAAAACAGGATTTTGGAAAATATGCATTTATCACTATGAGCTTGACAACTTCCTAATACTTTTCCCCAGAGTTTTCTGATGGGATTGGTAGTGTATTAATGAATGTGAGTTTTTAATATTGTAACACAAGCAGACCCCATCTTAGGATCATTGCTTACATCCCAAGTTTCATACATTCAGGGACAACAGAGGAATAACTTCTTTAAAAGTCTCAATAGCTTTTCTGCCCGTGGACGCTGCCGAGTAAGCATCATTGACGTCTCCCCACTTTACTGCCGTCGTGTCTAAGTCAGAGTCTCCCAAAGAGCCCGAACAGCTGTGGAAGCTCCTCATCAGACGTCTGAGCTTTGAAACAACTGATGACAGTCTGAGGAGCCACCTGAGCAGCGGGCAGCGCTCACAGACTGTGTGGTAACAAGGGGTCCAAACACCAGGCACTCCAGAGGCTTCGGGTTTGTCATGAATGCCATTGCAGAGGAGGTGGATGCGGCCATGGATGCGAGGCCACACAAGGTGGATGGAAGAGTTGGGGAACCAAAGAGGGCCGTCTCAAGAGAAGATTCTCAAAGACCTGGTGCCCACTTAACCGTGAAAAAGATTTTTGTTGGTGGCATTAAAGAAGACACTGAAGAACGTCAACTAAGAGATTATTTTGAACAGTGTGGGAAAACTGAAGTGATTGAAATCATGACTGATCGAGGCAGTGGCAAAAACAGAGGCTTTGCTTTCGTAACCTTTGATGACCATGACTCCACAAACAAGACTGTCATTCAGAAATACCACACTGTGAATGGCCACAACTGTGAAGTAAGGAAAGCCCTATCTAAGCAAGAGAAGGCTAGTGCTTCATCCAGCCAAAGAGGCCAAAGTGGTTCTGGAAACTTTGGTGGTGGTCGTGGAGGGGGTTTGGGGAATGACAACTATGGTCGTGGAGGGAACGTGAGTGGTCGAGATGCCTTTGGTGGCAGCCGTGGTGGTGGGGCATATGGTGGCAGTGGGGATGGCATTAATGGATTTGGTAATGACAGAAGCCATTTTGGAGGTGGCGGAAGCTACAATGATTTTGGCAATTACAACAATCAATCTTCAAATTTTGGACCCATGAAAGGAGGAAACTTTGGAGGCAGAAGTTCTGGCCCCTATGGTGGTGGAGGCCAATACTTTGCCAAACCACGAAACCAAGGTGGCTATGGTAGTTCCAGCAGCAGCAGTAGCTATGGCAGTGGCAGAAGGTTTTAATTACTGCCAGGAAACAAAGCTTAGCAGGAGAGGAGAGCCAGGGAATTGACAGGGAAGCTACAGGTTACAACAGATTTGTGAACTCGGCCAAGCACAGTGCTGGCAGGGCCTAGCTGCTACAAAGAAGACATGTTTTTGACAATACTCATGTGTAGGGGCAAAAAAACTCGAGGACTGTATTTGTGACTAATTGTCTAACAGGTTATTTTAGTTTCTGTTCTGTAGAAAGTGTAAAGCATTCCAACAAAGGGTTTTAATGTAGATTTTTTTTGCACCCATGCTGTTGATTGCTAAATGTAATAGTCCACTCAAGAAGCTGAATATATGTGTCTTTTTAAAAAATGTGCTGTGTACAGTTAGTCTACCCTGAAGCCATTTTGGTAAACTTCACCCCAACCATGTGAAGTTAGAATTCCTTCAGGGTGATGCCAGGGCCCATTCGAAATTTATTTACAACCCGCTTGGGTGGAGAAGCCATTGTCTTCAGCTGAACTGACAGTTACTGTGTTGTGACCTGGAGTTCACCGTTAAAAGGGTCACTCAAGCAAAGTTACAGAGTTTTCTGGTTATTAATATGATTGTTGGCACATCCTATGCAATATATCTAAACTGAATTACGGTACCAGATAAAGTTATAGATGGGAATGAGGCTTGTGTATCATCCATTATCATGTGTAATCAATAAATGATTTAATACCCTCTTTTAAAAAAAAGTCTCAATGTATCTGAAATACTAAGGCTTATTAATTCAGTAATCCATACCAACCTAAGAAAATCAATCACTCAGAATATATCATTCCTGACTTTCTAGAAAACTATATATAATAAAGTATACAGTGAAAACACTCACTAGCTTGCCAGCATGTTTGGCAGTTCCCACGATGACAAGGTTCTTCACATCTATGAAGGCCACAGCGGAGTTTCCTCCCACAAATCAAAGGACACTTGTGTTCCTTATCCTAGGAGGAGAGATACTGATTGATTGATTGATTGATTGCATGCAGGATCTTAGTTCCCCGACCAGGTATTGAACCTGTGCCTCTGGCAGTGGAAGCGCAGAGTCTTAACCACTGGACCGTCAGGGAATTCCTGAGAGATTTATATATGTTTACAAAATTATCTCCATTTTATATTTTCCATAAACAAGATTAATAAAGAAGTTCTCCACAATTATAGATCGCATGATATCTGGAATTAGCTTCAAAATAATCAAAGGAGGGGGAGTAGGTGGGGATGTGAATGAAACAAGATTAGTCATGATCTGATCACTACTGAAGATAGATGTTGGGCATATGGGACTCATACTTGTCTCTCTGCTTTTATATATGTTTGAAATATTCAGTAGTAAGAGGAAGTCTTTAAACTTTCAAACACTGGTTTATAAGTAAGTCTTGATACACAGAACAATTTCATCACTCTTCACACTGTCAATATAAATGCTAAAAATAACAACTGTGTATTATATATGTGTGTATATATGTACTACTTTACTATTGGTACTGTGTTACCTTGTTTACACACACACACACACACACACACACACACACACACACACACGATAACACAGTAACCACTGCCAGGTAGTGCTTCCTTTATTTAGTTCCGCAGAAGTGAATATTTCAGATAACTGAAACCTGTTCTTTAAAAAATGCCACACTCAGGACTTCCCTGGTGGTTCAGTGGTAAAGAATCCTCCTTCCAATGCAGGGGACACGGGTTCGATCCCTGGTCGGGGAAATAAGATCCCACATGCCATGGGGCAACTAAGCCCATGTGCCACAACTACTGAGCTCATGCACCTCAACTAGAGAGAGAAAACCTGCATGCCACGACTAGAGAGAAGCCCAGGCGCTGCAACAAAAAGATCCCACATGCCTCAACAAAGAACCCATGTGCCACAACTAAAACCTGACGCAGCAAAAAAAAAAAAGAAAAAAAAAGAAAGAATACCCAAGAATGGAGGCCCCTCTTCTGGAAAAAAAAAAAAAAAAAAAAGCCATACTCATTTTGCCTACTGATCTGACCCATGGAATATATGAAACGTGAAGCCTGGGTTGCTAAGGCCAAGCCAGCCTGTGTGCTGGGACAGCATACAGTCTCCTGCAGATGACTACATGCTCATCCAGTGGTCTTGAGCTCTGGGGCCTGAGGCCTTCTGTCTTTCTTCTTTCCTTTCCTCCATGTTGCCATCAGCTGACTTCTTGACCTGGCTGAGGCCTAAAAAGGACCAGTCTGTCTCTCTGGGCAGCGTTCTGACTACTGCTCAGGGGCCTGTCCCAGTGATTTCCAAATCTGGGCTGCATTCTAGATGGCTGAGGCTTCCAGAAGCCCAGCCCCTAGATGAATGCAATCTGATAGTGCCTAATGATAGGTCCACTTACCACACAGCATATCTCGTTACATTTATGCCGTCCACATAACCGTTTCTTGTTACACCTCTTGTCACACATAAATGTAGCATCTGCTATGAACAATTAAGAAGAAAAAAAAGGCAGAGGATATGAATATTCATTCAACAAATATTTGTGTGACTACAGGCTGAAGAAATACAAATGTAATAATGTAAATAAATTAGTTATGGTGAAAATGCATACTATTTAAATATCACTTTTCAACTGCCAGACAGTCAAAAAATAGAAAAGAAAATAGGAAGACTACCCAAGTGCCCACTGATAGATGAATGGATAAAGAAATGTGGAATATATACAATGGAATATTACTCAGCCATTAAAAAAAGAAAAGAAATCTTGCCATTTGTGACAACATGGATGGGCCTAGAGGATATTATGCTAAGAGAAATAAGACAGATGGAGAAAGACAAATACTGTATGATTTCACTTATATGTGGAATCTAAGAAACAAAACAAATGAACAAACATAACAAAACAGAAACAGTATAGATACAGAGAACAAACAGGTGGTTGCCAGAGGAGAGGGGGGTGGGGGGAAAAAAGAAATAGGTGAGAGGTACAAACTTCCAGTTGCAAAACCAATGATTCATGGGTATGAAATGCACAGTGTGGGGAATATAGTCAATAACTAAATAATATCTTTGTATGGCGACATAATGTAACTAGACTTATTGTGGTGATCATTTTGAAATGTATAGAAAAAACACTATGCTGTGTAATAGAAACTAACATAGTGTTGTAGGTCAATTATACTTCAAAAGCAAACAAACTCATAAAAAAGAGATAATATTTGTGGTTATCAGAGGTGGGGGTGTGGGTAGAGGGGGAACTGGACGAAGGCAGTCAAAGGGCACAAACTTCCAGTTATCAGATAAATAAGTATTAGGGATGTAATGTACCACATGATAAATATAATTAACACTGCTGTGTGTTATATACGAAAGTTGTTAAGAGAGTGAAGTAAGAGTTCTCATCACAGACAAAAATTTTTCTTCTATTTCTTTCATTTTCCATCTATATGAGATGATGAATGTTCACTAAACTTATTGCAATAATCATTTCATGATGTATGTAAGTCAAATTATTATGCTGGGACAGGAATAAAGATGAAGACACACAGAAAGGAATTGAGGACACAGGGAGGGGGAAGGGTAAGTTGGGACAAAGTGAGAGAGTGGCATGGACATATATACACTACCAAATGTAAAATAGATAGCTAGTGGGAAGCAGTTGCATAGCACAGGGAGACACAAGAAAGAGGAGATATGGGGACATATGCATATGTATAGCTTATTCACTTTGTTATAAAGCAGAAACTAACAAACCATGGTAAAGCAATTATACCCCAATAAAGATGTTAAAAACAAACAAAAAATTATTATGCTGTACACTTTAAGCTTATACAGTGCTATATGTCAATTATATCTCAATAAAACTGGAGGAAGAGGGGGCTTCCCTGGTGGTGCAGGGCTTAAGAACCTGCCTGCCAATGCAGGGGACATGGGCTCGAGCCCTGGTCCGGGAAGATCCCACATGCTGCGGAGCGACTAAGCCCGTGCGCCACAACTACTGAGCCTGTGTGCCACAACTACAGAAGCCCACATGCCTAGAGCCTATGCTCCGCAACGAGAAGCCTGCGCACTGCAACGAAGAGTAGCCCCCGCTCACCTCAACTAGAGAAGGCCCGGGCATAGCAACAAAGACCCAATGCAGCCAAAAAAAAAAAAAAAAATTTGTAAGAAGAAAAGGAAATAGGAAGACTGATGTATGGAACAGGTGAAAGTGTGGAGAAAAAGGCACACACACTCAGTGGATGGGAGAATAAACTTTTGGAGTACATATGTATCTATCAAAAATTTAAGTGGTAATTCCATTTTAAGTAATGCTTCCTACACTTTCAAAAGTAGCTAGAACACCAAAAGCACAAGCAACAAGAGAAAAATAAATTTGATCAAAATTTAAAGCTTTTGTGCATCAGAGGACACCATCAAGAAAAGACAACAACATAATGGGAGAAAATATTTGCAGATCAGTTATCTCATAAGTGTCTAGGATCCAAAATATATAAAGAACTCTTTCAACTCAATAACAAAAAGACAACCCAATTTAAAAATGGTAAAGGAATAGACTTTTCCAAAGATATACAAATGGCCAAGTACATGAAAAAATGCCCAACATCATTAGTTATTAGGGAATGCAAATCAAAACCACAATGATTTATCATTTCATACCCACTGAGGATGGCAATAACAGTAATAATAATAATAGTAATAAAAAACAGAAAATAACAAGTGTTGGAGAGGATGTGGAGAAAATGAAACCCTCATACATTACTGGCGGGACTGTAAAATAGTGTAGCTAACTGTAGAAAACAATATGGCAGTTCTTTTAAAAAAATTCTACCTATAACCAACATATTATCCAGCAATTCCATTTCTAGGTACATAACCAAAAGAATTTACAACAGGTTCTCAGATAAAAGCTTGTGTACAAATGTTCATAGCAGCACTAGTTGCAATAGTCAAAAGAAGGAAACAAAACAAATGTCCATTAACAGATGAATGGATAAACAAACTGTGGTATATATATACAACAGAATATTATTCAGTCATAAAGAGGAATGAAGTACTGATGCGTGCTACAAGGTGGATGAACCTTAACAACAAGCTAAATGAAAGAAGCCAGAGACAAAAGGTTACATATTATATGATTTCATTTATATGAAATACTCAGAATTAAATCCACAGAGACAGGAAGTAGATTAGTGGTTGCCACGGCTGGTGGGGAGGGGTGAGTGGGGAATGAAAACTCAGTAAACAAAGGGTTTCCTTTTGGGATGATGAACCCATTTTAGAATTGATAGAGGTGATGGTTTTAAAACACTGTGAAGGTACTAAATACCACTGAATTGTACACTTTAAAATGTTTCACTGGGGACTTCCCTGGTGGTGCAGTGGTTGGGAATCCACCCGCCAATGCAGGGGACACGGGTTCAAGCCCTGGTCTGGGAGGACCCCACATGCCGTGGAGCAACTAAGCCTGTGTGCCACAACTGCTGAGCCTGTGCTCTAGAGCCCGCAAGCCACAACTACTGAGCCTGCATGCCACAACTACTGCAGGTGTGTGCCTAGAGCCTGTGCTCTGCAACAAAGAGAGGCCACCACAATGAGAAGCCCACGCACCACAACAAAGAGTAGCCCCCGCTCGCCACAACTAGAGAAAGCCCGTGCACAGCAATGAAGACACAACGCAGCCAAAAAGTAAATAAATTTATTAAAAAAAAGAAAAAACAAAACAAAACAAAAAAATGTTTCATTGTATGTTCTGTGAATATTATCTCAATAAAGGTGCTGAAGGCGCTGAAGTGTTTACCGGTGAAATAACATTTGGGATTTGTTTTCAAAGTACTTCAGTGAAAATTAAAAATAGGAAAGAGAGGGATGGATGAAGAAAGAAGATGGGCAAAATGCTGATAACTGTTGATGGCTGGTGATAGGTACATAGGGATTCACTATACTAGTCTCTCTACTTTCACATATAATTGAAAATTTTCATCATAAGCTAAAAAAGTAACAAGATGGTTACAGCATTATCTGTAATGGGGAAAAATTGAAGACAACCAAATGACCAACAAAAGAGCAATGGTGAACTATACTATGGCATATCCACATAAAGAATGTTCTCAAGAGGGAGAGCTATACACACTGACATGGAAAAATGTCTTTGATATATTACTTAGGGGAAAAAAACAAGTTCCAGACAGTATGTTTAGTAAGAACCATATTAGCACATGTATACACCTGTATGAATATAGAAAAAGATCTGGACCCACACCCAACAAACTAATGATGTGGTTTTATCAGGGGAATGGAACTAGGAGGGGAAAATGGGGTGAGGGTGTATTTCTACTTTTTACTATTTTATTAATTTTTTAATTATTAAAAATTATGTATTAATATAGTAAGTTTTTCAAATTATATTTTTTAATTACCAAAATTTTGACTGTGGTTTTGAGGAAGATATTTCTGGTTATGTCAAATATTCAGATAGTTGAGGCAGATACTCAGCCATTCTCCACCTTCCTCAGGCTAACAGGTCCTTAATTTTGTTCAGAAATTGGGCACCCACGTATTCCCCCATTACAGGAGTGAATGCTGAATAGTGTAGCCTGTCATGATAATTCCATTCCCCTTGTTAGTGAAGGGTTTGGGCAGGAACATGTGATAAAAAGCATACTGAGGGTCTTTCAGGACTGTCTTCCTTGCTCTCAAGAAGGAAGAGAAGAATCTCTCCTTCTTTTCTTTAGATGTGGCTGGGAGATGACTCAATGCGTGAAATTGCTGTAGCTAACTTATACCCATGAGGGGAAAACCAAGAAAATCACAGGAAGCTGTACTGGAGTCCTAGAATCACTGGGTTTGTAATTAAAACGTTGGACTTGTTCTGCCTCCAGAATTCCTGTTATAAGAGACAGTAAACCTCCTTAGAGCTAAAGTCATTTTTCCTTGGGTTTTTTGATACCTGTAGCCAAAAGCACCTTAACCAATACAGCTTTCTTTCTGACCAGAATTAAGAGCTTTTATTTTGTATGTTTATCTTCTATCACTTTTCCAAAACAGTTTTAAGGTGGCTTAAACAAAGACTATGTGACGGTCGGTAAAACAAGGACAGAACCATAATAAAGTGGAGTATCAGGATCAAGGACAAAGGAAGAAACAATATTCTAGGCCTAAAGGTTAAGAAGGCTGCTGGCTGAGTCCCCCTGTTCTAGGTATCCAAGAGTCCTATCAAGCCATAAGGGGATCAAGCATCAGAGTCAGTTTTTACAAAGTTTGCTTCATTAGATATTATTTACCTTCCCTTCCCATATCAACATTTTATTATGAAAAATTTCAAACATATAAAAAAGTTGAAACGAGTTTATAGTGAACACCTATATATGCCACTACCTAGCCTCTACCAGTAGTTGCTTTTTCTCATAACTCTCTCTTTTTCCATCCAACTATCAGTTTATCTTAATTTTGGATGCTTTTCAAAGTAAGCTGCATACATGAATACACTTCCCCAGTATTTTACAGCATTTCATTAACTAGAATTCAATTTATGGTTCTTTTTTTTTTTCTTTTGAGGTAACAGTTACATACAGTTAAATGCACAAAGTACCTTCACTGAATTCTGACAAACACATAACCCATCCCCCTGTCAAGATGTAAAAAATTACCTTCACCCCAGAAAGTTACCTCATGCCCCTTCCCAGTCATACCTTCGCTTTTGAGACTGGTACACGGAAGCTCCTATGGAGAAAGAAAAGGGAATAGTAACTACTTTAGGAATAAATGAAACAACATAACTGCAGTATAATGCTAAATGTAACATGCATATCCCAAATACCCAGTACTTCTCTGGAAGTCACTTATTCACCAACTTCACCTATCTGGAGCTACATCTGCCCAGTCCCTGTAAGCCCCAGGTCTAATGACTTTTCATGCAAATATAACATTCTTTGTGGTCTGACCTCCAAACTCACAGCAGATTGCGTATTATAAAATCTGAATGGAAAGAAGGACTGACTACTAAAGGTATGCAAAGCAAAGAGAAATAACTGTCTGGCAAGGGTACAGACAGAAAAAGCCATAAAAAGCAGATACAAGAATTGAAAATATGTAACAATCAGCACCATCTGATGCAGGGACAAACAGCTCTATGTGCTCAAAAGTATCCCTGGCTATGCAGCTGAACTGTAGCAGAGTGGAATACGGAAGTCCTTTGCCATTCAAAGTTTTGTTACCCTGGTTTCAATCATGTGTGAATGGCCTCAAAGGTCTAACACATGTAATTTTGCTGATACATGTTCCTGAATAACATGTGTGGGGAAGCTGATGTGTGAAGGGCGAGTCAGTCACTTGGGAGAGAGTGAGCCTGGCTGGCTGCCCAGCACCTACATCCGAATTTGGCTTTGATGTACTATGATGTTGCTATGTACTCAGAAATAAGCAAAATGATAAAAACATTTCTTCTCAGTGAAAACGATCCTGCAAAAGGGGGGCAGCTGCTGGAGTTGATAACAGATGTTAAGATGTCTAAGAAATTGAAGCTTCTTGGCTAGAAAAATGTTTTCGGTAAATCAATGAGTTGGCTCCGTTCTATGACATGAAAAAATTCCCCATATGCTCTCTAGAGATACAAAGCAAAAGTGACTCGTGAAATTGCTTGAGTGCTCCAGTTAATACAAACACTGGATTGTACACAGGAAATGCTGGGAGTTTGGGGGTTTTGAGCATAAGCCACCATTCTCCTTGCTTGGCCCTACGATAAACCTTTCTCTGCTCCAAACCCTGAAGTTTCATTCGTTTGGTCTCACTGTGCGTCAGGCGCATGAACTTGTGTTCAGTAACAATTTTGGCAAAGCCAGCCTAGGGGTCTGTGCTCGTGCCGGGTCGACCCTGGCCAGAGGCAGCCCCTTCCCTGACTGCCCAGCAGCTAGCTGCCAGAGTGCATTAATGCCAGGGAACCGGAAGGGACTCTCCCTGACAGGCGCCAGCCACCCCACAACATGAGGCTGTTTGGAGTTGAGAAAAAAGAAAAAGAAATGACATGCTGGAGTGGTATGTACACCTGCAGGGAAAGACAGAACTCCCATAAATCCCTATACTAAATATGAATTACCAATAAAAACTTAAATACAGGGTTCTTTGTTAATAGGTAGTAAGATAGAGCAAACATTTCTCAAAGACTCCTACCAAAGTGATTAAAAGAGAACTTCTGAAGCTTTAAGAAATGTTTTTATTTATCTAGAAAACTCACTTCCCTGGAAAAGCCCATTCCATTACAAAAGATATTTCAGGAAAAATCTGGCTGAACAATGAGGTGATTATCAGTGTTTCAAAGAGATCTTTCACTTTGTCAAATTGTTTAGCAGAATTCATATTGATAGTGAGCTCCTCCAGCAGTTTTAGAATAAGACTTTTATTTGCAAAAAAAATTCAATTTACACATAGCTTTTCAATAATACACTCACTGCCATGGGATCCACTATTAGGGGGAGTGAGGACAGAGAGTGAATGAGAAGCAAAAAAGCACAGAGACAGAGAAAGGGATTGTTGGGGAGAAACAAGCAAACTGACAGTTGTGTATCCCAACACTTTGTAATTCTTGGTTACAAAGAGCACCTCTAGGCATTACTAAATTTATGATTACTAAATCAGAGTATCTCACGGTCTTCAAGCTGGTATTTATGGTCCTGCACCTGACATTCAAAATACCTTTACTGTCCTATGTATTCTGTGATTTCATTCAGAAAAAAAACCCACACAACCTCACACAACTTTTGTCACATGTAAATTGCACTACTTTGACAATTTTTTCTTTTTTTTTTTTTTGCCGTATGTGGGCCTCTCACTGCTGCGGCCTCTCCCATCGTGGAGCACAGGCTCCGGACGAGCAGGCTCAACGGCCATGGCTCACGGGCCCAGCCGCTCCACGGCATGTGGGATCCTCCCAGACCGGGGCACGAACCCGTATCCCCTGCATCGGCAGGCGGACTCTCAACCACTGCGCCACCAGGGAAGCCCGACAATTTTTTCTTTAATTCTGAAGCTTACCTATTAAGCTAGCTCCCAATTTATGGACAATATCCTCAGAATCATTTGCAAGTCAGCTGCTACCCAGACCCTGGGCTGTATTTAACAAATAGAATCAACTACTCAGAATTCTGTCTCTACCCAGGCCTGTGCTCTGCTGGGACAGGTGCCAATATGTACTGAAATGACCAGAAGTACATCAGAGAGCAGGACAGATCAACATTCAGTACGTTCTCCAAGTTGGATTACCTCAAGACTTCAGAGGAAAGCTTCTTGCCTCTTCTGGTTACAGACACAGAAATGGGCACTAATTCCAAAATGGTAAGATGACTTTTTATAATACATAATCCAATGAAGTTTGTCCCAGGCAGAAAGCAGAGATTGACAAAACAGTTGTATAGTGAAAAATTAACACTATCTGAAGAGAGGTCTGGCCTTTGCCATTGGCTTCTGGGAGATAATCTTGGAATATCATGCCTAATGGGAGTGTCATTGTTTCCCTGGAGCCTTGGGTCACCAGACAGTCTAACATGATTTAGGGTGCAGGCTGGCCACACTGAAAGACCAATGATGTGATTTAGGGCATGGGCTTTGGGTCATACAATATTAGTAGACTTCTGGAGGGACTGGAAGCTGAGATCAACTACATGGCAGTCAACCATGCCTACATGACGGAGCCCCAATAAAAACTGACCACCCACTCTCCGGTGGGTGAGCTTCCTTGGTTGGCAATACTCCACGCATACAATCACACACTAGTGCTGAGAAAGTAACGCTGTTCCAACTCCATGGGGAGAGGACAACTGGAAGCTTCGTATTTGGTACTTTCTTGCATTCTGCCCTACATGCTTCTTCCTTTGGTTGATTTTAATCTGTATCCTTTCCCTGTAGTAAATTGTAATCAAGAGTATAACAGTTTTCAATGAGTTCTGTGAGTTCTTCTAGAGAATAATCAAACCTTGAGGGTAGCCTTGTGGACCACTGGATTGTAGTCGGTATCAGAGGTGAGGGTGGTCATGTGGACTGTTCTAACTCAGCAATTGTCTGAACTCCTGCAGTGGGTGTCAGAAGTGAGGGCGATTTTGCGGACTGTGTTCCCTCTAACTTAGTGTGCTAACTGCTTGCAACGGTGCTATTGTTATTCTCTTCTGGCATCCAGCATTACCACACTTGTATTTGGTCAAGCTACTTGCATATGTGCCCTAAGCCTATTACTGGTCCTCGTACCCCTTCATACCTATCCTACGACCGGTCCATAGTAGATGTCAGTATACACTGTCTGGATTGAATCAATCATACACAGTATTAACAGGAATAAGCCTGAGGTTATTTTGATTCCTTCCCTCCCACAATCACCAATTTAAAAGGCATTGGGTGCTTCCCCAGTGGCGCAGTGGTTAAGAATCCACCTGCCCATGCAGGGGACATGGGTTCAAGCCCTGGTCAGGGAAGATCCCGCATGCCGTGAAGCAACTAAGCCCATGCGCCACAACTACTGAGCCTGACCTCTAGAGCCCGCTCGCCACAACTACTGAAGCCCATGTGCCTAGAGCCCATGCTCTGCAACAAGAGAAGCCACCGCAACGAGAAGCCTGTGCACCGCAGCGAAGAGTAGCCCCCACTCGCCGCAAGTAGAGAAAGCTCGTGCGCAGCAAAGAAGACCCAATGCAGCCATAAACAAACAAACAAACAAATAAAAGGCATTGGTGGCAACAACTCTAGCATTCTGTAGGATTTACCTTTGTTCTGAAAGAGCATCTGCAGGAAATAACTGATGTGCGAGAGCATGGTCCACAGTCTCCTTCATGGCAGAGCTTTTCACAAGTATGAATGAAATCTTTAATAAGAAAGAAAAGAGCTGGGAATGAAAATTGCAACTACTCATTTTCAGACTCCCAAATTAACTAGCCACAACGGTCTTCCACCTCTGCTCCCTGCAACTCCATCACCAGAGCTGAGGGAAGAAGGATGCTATCAATGCCTCTTCCCCTACCTTCCCTTCATCTGGCAGGCTGAGCCTTTTCCAGCAAGGACAGGCCCCAGCATTAGTCACAGCAAGATGCTCTGGAGCACAAGATGCTCTGCCTAAGTCAAAGAACAGATCTTCTGACTCTTTATTTAGACCTCAAGTCTCCAGGTTAGACTCGGATGTCCTTAAAATTGTAGCCATGGGTGACTTACTGAAGTACTCTTGACTCCAAAAATCACCTGGGGATTGTTAAGTAATCAGAAACCATCATCCGTAATCTCACTAAGTTCTATGAATGTCTGGTGATAGGTGGCCTGCTAGTCATTCTGCTAAGCTAGATTTTAGGACAAGTCCTGTTTCAAGGACCCCATCAGGGATCATCCATAGTCTTTCTCAATGGCTGCTGTTTACATGATGTACTTTTTCCATCCTTTTACTTTCAGCCTAACTATACCTTTGACTCTAAAGTCTGTTTCCCAAAGATGGCATATAGTTGGATCTTTTTAAAAAATTCATTTTGACAATCTCTGGTTTTTATCTAATTCACTGATGGTAATGTTAGTATTGATATAGTTGGATTTATGTCTGCCATTTTACTTTTAGTTTTCTTTATGTCTCATGTCTTTTTTGTTAACTTAATTATCCTTCATTGCTTTCTTTTGCATTAAGTGAATATTTTCCAGTGTAACATTTTTTCCTGGTAATGGCATGTTCCATTATGTTTTGAGTTATCTTCTTAATGGCTGCTCTAGGGCTTATCATATCCATCTTATCAGAATCTACTTCAGACTTGTACCAACCTAATTCCAGCGAGATACAGAAGCCTTATACCCATATAGCTCTATTTCCTCTTCTCCTCTTTTGTGCTTTTATTTTTATACATATTACATTTATATGTGTTACAAATTCAACAATACAATGTTAAAATTATTGCTTTATATGTTATGCCTATTAAAGAAGTTGAGAAAAGAAAGGAGAGCAAGTATGTATTTATAACTTGTTATATTTACCTTATTTACCATTACTGGTTTTCTTCATTTGTTCCTACAGATCTGAGTTACCATCTGGTATCATTTCCTTACTCCAGTACAACTTTGATCCCACCCACCTCCTTTGTGCTGTTATTGTCAGATACATTTCTATATACTGTAGGCCTAACAATACAATTATATGCCTATTTTATATGATCACTTTTTTTTTTTTTTTTTTTTTTTTTTTTTTTTTTTTTTTTTTTTTTTTTTTTTTGCGGTACGCCGGCCTCTCACTGTTGTGGCCTCTCCCGTTGCGGAGCACAGGCTTCGGACGCACAGGCTCAGCGGCCATGGCTCACGGGCCCAGCCGCTCCGCGGCATGTGGGGTCTTCCCGGACCGGGGCACGAACCCGTGTCCCCTGCATCAGCAGGCGGACTCTCAACTACTGCGCCACCAGGGAAGCCCGTTATATGATCACTTTTTAAATCAGTTGCAAAAAGAAGAAATATGCACTTATACTTTCTTTTATAATTATGTAATTGCCTTTACTCTTTGCTTTTTCTTGTGGATTTAAATTTACATCTGGGTTACTTGGTATCAGCCTGAAAACCTCCCTTTACTATTTACTGTAAAGTACATCTGCTAGCAGAGAACTGTTTTTCTCATTTTTGAAAGACTTTTCCTGGAATATAAGATTCTCGGTTGGTAATTTTTTTCTTTCAGCACTTTGAATAGGTCATCCCACTGCCTTCCTGTTGTGATGCAGTGTTCTCCACTGTTTCTGATGAGAAGTCAGCTGTGAATCTTATAGTGGTCCCCTAGTATGTAATGTGTCATTTTTCTCTTGCTGCTTTCAAGATTTTCTCCTTGTCTTTGGCTTTCAGCATTTTTACTATGTGCCTAGGTGTGGATCTCTTTGAATTTATCCTACTGGAGTCTGTTGAGTTTCTTGGATGTGTAGATTAATGTCTTTCAATAAATCTGAAGTTTCCCACCATTATTTCTTTGAATATTTGTCTGCTCCTTTCTCCTCTCCTGGTGTTCCCATTACACGTTTGCATGCTTAAAGGTGTCCCACATTTCTCTTGAGGTGCTGTTCATTTTTATTCACTTCATTTTCTCTATGTTCTTTGAATTACATAATCTCCATAGATCTATCTTCACATTTATTGATCCCTTCTTCTGCCAGCTCAAACTTACTGTTGAGTCCCTTTAATGAATTTAAAATTTTAATTACTGGAAAACTCCAGATTTTCCATTTGGTTCTTTTTTATAATTTCTATCTCTTTACTGATATTCTCTATTTGATGAAACATTGCCTTTATACCTTCCTTCCTTTACCTCTTCAGGTATGGTTTCCTTTAGTTCTTTGAATATATTTGTAACGGCTACCTTGAAGTCTCTGTTAAATTTGACATTGGTCACTCTCACAGAAAACTGAAACAGAAAGTTACTGTTACCTGTGGGGTTTTTTGTTTGTTTGTTTTTTTCTGTTTGCATACTTTGTAGTTTTTTGTTGGAAACTGAACATTTTTGGTAATATATTGTTTGCAGCAACTCTGGATACTGCCAGAGTTTAAGCCAGGTCTGAATAAACATGAGAGCCACTGTTACCACTAGCCATGGGCTTTTCTTTGAGATTCTCAATCCAACTCACCTTAGCTCCTTAAAAGTGTTCCATGATTAAAACTCTGCTGAGGTATAACAGCAACCCTGGATACTGCTTCCTCTTTCCACAGCTTGTTTTTTTGTTGTTGTCTACTTGTTTGTTTTGTGACTTGGCTAAGCTATTTTAGTGAAGTCTATTTCTATTATAGTATGAAGCCATTTGTGTTGTTCTTTAGATGACACAGCCTTGGGCATGTGCACAGTCACCCTGGGAGGACAATGGTTTTAGCAGGGCTCTCTTTGACTGTCTCTTTTCCCTGATCTCTCTGTTAAGCTGTCTGCCTCATTTGGTATTACACTCAGTCCTGAGGCTCCACTAATTGCTAGCTGATTGCTCTATTATTTTCAACAATGTCCTGGGGCATAAACTGCTCAGCGGTCTGATCCAATAAAATTTGGGCAGAGGTAGTCTTTGAGGCAAATCTGTGAGGTTTGTTCTGACCCCAGGATGGTTCCTCTTAGTTATCTCCTTCCCTGGGTCTCTCTGGTGAACCAGTTGGCCTATAGTTTAGCTCATTGCTCTTAATTAAGAGGAGCTATTGTTTTCTAAAGGGCCCTTAGGCCTGAACTTCCCCACACTCTCTTTCAAATTAAAGTCAGTTCCTTTGGGAAATATTTTGGAAATCTTTCCTTATGGACTGCTTCTCCCCCCATCCTGTCACTCAGTCACTACTATGGGTGCTGGGTGAGAGAGCAGCCTCTAGTTTTCTTAGCTTGCTTCTCTCACTGTGAAACCTCTCTCCTACAAGTGAGCTGGGGTGAGGGTGACTGAGGCCCCAGTACTCCTGCCTGTTGTGACTAGAGTAGAGCCTCCAATCTATGGGTGGGCTGTGCAGAGGAAGGGAGTCCCCAACCTGTCGGCTGTGATTACCAGAAATTTAGCCTTTTCAACTTGAAGTTGGTGGGGTTGGGGGGACGGGGGGTGAGAAAATATGGTGGTCCACTCCTCCTAGCAAGTAACCTTTGACTGGGAGCTGAGGGTAGATGAAGCCCCAATTTCTTGGGCACACCCATCCTGAGTGGAGCTTTTGTTGAGCTGAGCTGGGAAGGGGTGGGGAAGGAGAAAGTAGGTTGTGATTCAAATGACACACACTCTTGTTGTTCTGAGTTTTAGTAGATTTTCTTCAATAAAAATTTCATTTGATGTATGCCCATAGGACAATTTCCAGAGACTTTAAATGGTTGCTTTTTTATAGTTTTCCCCAACTTTGCTTGTTTTGCTCCTCATGCTACCATCCTGAAAGCAGAACTCCACCTAGTCTTTTGTACTAAAGCTATGTGTCTAGGATGAAAATTGCCTACTGGGTGAGATACTAAGACCTAACAAGCTTTCTATATTTAAGCCAGGTCTGAATAAACATGAGAGCCACTGTTACCACTAGCCATGGGCTTTTCTTTGAGATTCTCAATCCAATTCACCTTAGTTCCTTAAAAGTGTTCCATGATTAAAACTCTGCTGAGGTACAACAGTTACTCTTGAGTCCCTTGAGCTGGTCCTGTCCCACCCCCAGGTCTGTTCATACTGACAGTTACTGTCCTTCTCTTGCTCAAGTCCCTTTGTATTAACTATTTCACATTTCCCTTTCTGTCAATGCCAACAAGCTATCTTAGCCTCTGGGTAGGATTTCTGGTCATTATATATGAAATTCTTACAAAACTGACCCATGTGCTTTCTGAAAAGGGAAGACCTTTACCATCCTTCTTGATTTGGAAGTCATCTGATCTCTATTTCACAGGGCTTATCTGAAGATACATTTTCACAGTAGACACAGAGAAGCAACAGACAACTGATTTTCCTGATGAGGTTGAAATGTATTAAAATATGAGAAGAGGGCATTTCTTCTCTACACATAATTTTAAAGTCAGATTGAGAAAAGGAATTAGGTAGGGTGCTCCTACTGGTACTTGGAAGAAATGTGAAATCTCTTTTTGGAAAAATGCAAACCAAACCTAAAGATTCTATCTTTATCACAGTTAATTATAGGAACACATCTCTTATTCAGACTCACTTGCCCAATTTCATTTTTCTAAACACACAGCCTTTGAACACTCACTCAGGAGGGAAGCTGCCAAGTCACTGAAAAACTATACATATCCATATCCCAAGACTGCCTCAAAAAGTCTCTGTCAGAAGGTCAGACTATTACTTTATAGCTAATCCCAACAAACGTTTTCTGGTTTCTATATCCAAGTAATCAGAAGCCCCAAGTCAGAAGAAAGGGAGAGTCACTAAAGGTAGGCACATAGGCATACTGAAAGCATTCATAAGAAAAAAAACAACCAAAAGCTTTAACAAATAAATAAAACAATTCAAACTGTACACTGCTATGGGGAAATCGCCTGAGAAACCTCAGCAAGCCCAGAGGGAATCAGTGTATTCAGCATAATACAATAACTGAGGTTCAGGGAAATGATGACTCTGGGTCAAATAAGGGGAAAGAAATTATCTTCAGTATCCTCTGTTTAAAGAAAGAAGGGAATGTCCCTCCAAAATGATGCTCAGGTGTTATCCTCAGCTATATGGGAAACCTAGCTGTAGAGAAAAACATTTCTTGAGTGGTTCAAATGAATGAAGTTTAAGTGTACTTAAAATTTCAGTTCTTAAACACCTCACTCTGTTATTTTAAGATGTTTCTATTATATGAAAATGCTTCTAAACACTTGTTGAACCCTAAATTAGTAAAACGATACCTGGCATTCATACTACTGTAGGCTGCTAAGAGAAATCATAAACACCCCAATGCCCACTCCCCCACAAAATAGTATCTAACCACAACTGTCCTGAGTCGGCAATAAAATACCTGAATTAGAAAGAGAGATCGTTTGGGCAAATGTGAGTTTTCAGAAGTATAATCTGAGGAGGAAAGAAAAAGTACCCACACAAATTTGATCATAATATTTAGAAAAAGCTCTGATATTGTAACTAGAATTATGTACTATTTTGTTTAAGTAGCCATTGCTGCCAAAAATTTACATTCATATTTTTAAAGACAACTTTATGCCTACTAATTACCTAAGGAACCACAAGGCAGAGGCTTGCCACACACTTTTCCACATGAAGGGACAGGATCCATGCATGTTTTCCGACCGCTACTTCCAAGTTCTAGCAATTGGCTGAGAGGGGTTTGCCCACAAGGGCAACAGCGCACCAGCTGGGGAAGCCGTGGGCATGGCTGGCAGGGCTGAGGGTGGCACACCTGTGAACACATGTGGTTCCCACATTTCAAGTCCCTGTTAAGAAAAACAACAGACTATTACATAATTGTTGCATAAAACACATCTTTATTCTAACTGAGGAAAACATCAAACCTTACTTGCCACATATCTTTAAACAGCCAAAGTCCCCAAATCCATCAGACTTTCCTACGTCTGTTCCACATAACACGTCTCGGGAGGTGCTGCCACAGTAGCATACTTGAGAACATAATTTCAGAAACAAAAGATTAGTAATCTGTACAGGTGCTTAAAATATTCTAAACAGTCTACAAGAAAACACAAAATGCTATTCACTAGTGTTGATTAGACCTGATGCAGAAATAAATGTGGCTTATACAGCAGCTCTAAGCCCCGCTTAAGAGCTTCACCACAGAAAAAGAATTAAAAAGGCCTTGTTAGACTCTGTCCATATCTCATGGTGCCCCTGCAGCACAACTCAACATGAGCATTAAAGTGAAGCAATCTTTTAAAGTAAAAGACTACTCTCTCGTCCATAAGGCCATGGTTGAAAACCATAGATTGTGAGGCTTTCTGGGGTCTTGAGGAGATGTTGCAGGAGATGGAAGCTAAACTGGTGGTAGTTATGGAGGAGTTGATAACTGGATTCCATCCTCACTTCAACCAAGCAGCATATACTTAATACTTCATATCTTGGGGTTCACATAAAATGCTTGGAAAAAGTCTCTGATGCTAAAAAGAAATTTAAAAATAGGCACAATATAAAATCCTTATTAATTTGTATTCTACTATTGTTAAATTTGAAGTAATCATGTTTGAGTACTGACAATGAGTAAAAAGTGTTTCAAATAACTTGAGACTTTTATTTACTGCATAGAGAACCCAGTCTAATATCTATAGATTTTTCTATGGGTTACTTTATTTCTTGAGATCAGCAATAAGTATGTGTTATATTTAAGGAGTTAGTTTCTAAAGCAAACTAAAAAAAAAAAAAAAGTTTCTGACTAATATGTAACAAAGTCTGGTAAGGACTAATTTTCATCAACTTAGATAATTTTTCTGATAAGGGCCACTTTACATTTTCAGTTTATAATGAAAACTTTTTGTCAATAAAGACAATAACCAAGACTCTTGATTTTTAAAATATACATTTACTCTTCCAGTAAATACATGTGCAGTTCCATCCCCTGTTCTAAAACTCATTATCAATAAAGACTTATTAGAAGAATTAATATAGGTGCAGGAAATACAATTAATGTTGGTGGAATCAACAAACTGGTAAACAAACCCTAGCAACTGAGAGCTTCTGTACGCAGGCTTTTCTTTGCTACGTTTCTGCTCAAATAGAACAGAGGTTTTTTTTCAGAGACATAGGACAGCTGTAAACCAAAGAATCAAGGGTCAGAAAACTGTGACAATAAGTTCTTTTCAAGTACACATGGAACATTCTCTAGGATTGACCACATACTAAGGCACAAAACAAACCTCAACAAATTTAAGAGTACAGAAACTATTTCAAGCATCCTCTCTGACCACAATGGCATGAAACTAGAAATCAACCAAGGGAAAAGAAATGAGAAAAAAACGATTACATGAAGACTAAACAACATGCTACTAAAAAACCAATGGGTCAACAAGGAAATCAAAAAGCAAACTAAAAAATACCTTGAGGCAAAAAGTCTGCAAGTAACAAATGCTGGAGAGGGTATGAAGAAAAGGGAACTCTCTTATGCTGTTGGTGGGAATGCAAATTGGTACAGCCACTATGGAAAACAGTATGGAGGTTCCTCAGAAACCTAAAAATAGAATTACCATATGATCCAGCAATCCCATTCCTGGGCATATATCTGGACAAAACTATAATTCAAAAAGATACACGCACCCCTATGTTCACAGTAGCACTACTGACAATAGCCAAGACATGGAAACAAACTAAATGTCCACCCAAAGATGAATGGATAAAGATGTGGCACATATATAGAATGGAATACTACTCGGCCATAAAAAAGAACAAAATAATGTCACTTGCAGCAACATGGATGCAACTAGAGATTATCATACTAAGTGAAATCAGAAACAGAAAAACAAATACCATATGATACCACTTATATGTGGAATCTAAAATGTGACACAGGGCTTCCTGGTGGCGCAGTGGTTAAGAATCCACCTGCCAATGCAGGAGAAACGGGTTCAAGACCTTGTCCGGGAAGATCCCACATGCCGTGGAGCAACCAAGCCTGTGTGCCACAACTACTGAGCCTGTGCTCTAGAGCCTGCGAGCCACAACTACTGAAGCCCGCGTGCCTAGAGCCCGAGCACCGCAACGAAGAGTAGCCCCTGCTCGCCGCAACTAGAGAAAGCCCGCATGTAGCAATGAAGATCCAATGCCGCCAAAAATAAAATAAAATTAAATTAAATTAAAATTAAATAAAATACGACACAAATGAACTTATCTATAAAACAGAAACAGACTCACAGACATAGAGAACAGACCTGTGGTTGCCAAGAAAGGGGGGGTGGGGGAGGGATGGACTGGGAGTTTAGAGTTAGTAGATGTAAACTGTTACATATAGATGGACAACAGGTCCTACTATATAGCACAAGGAACTATATTCAATGTCTTGGGATAAACCATAATGGAAAATAAAAAAAAGAATGTATATATATGTAAAACTGAGTTACTTTGCTGTACGGCAGAAATTAACACAACATTGTAAATCAACTATACTTTAATTAAAAAAAAATTAAGCATGTAGATCTCAAAAAAAAAAAAGAAAATTGTGACAATAAAAACAAAAGTAGAGCCCCTGATCAATCAGGAAATAATCTGAGTACAACACTAAAACTCTACTATGCTTAGGCACAAGAACAGAAATATGAGCTGATGACAGAAGAGTTGGGTGGAGTCACTGCTGGTTAAAGAGTATTAAGGAACCAAAGACAGTCTGCAGAAAGGTCTCTGTTGCCAGCCTGAACCTGTTCAGCATTTTTACCAACACGTGAATGAAGACCCAGAAGGAATGCTTATTAAATCTCCAGATAAGGCTGAAAGCGATCTTAGGAGAATTACAATTCAAGAAGATAAATAAACTACACTGATGGCCAAAATGCTTTGCTAGATATTTAATACAGACGAACAAAAAGTCTTCAACTGGGTTTGAAAAATCAGCTACGTACACAAAAACAAAAAGGAAGAGACTGGGATCCATACAAATCTGACAAGAAAGTGTGATTCAGCCCAATATGTATCAAGAGCTAAAAATGGTCCAAATCAAAGGGACTCTCCCACACTACAATCTACACTGTTAAAACCAAACTGCCAATATATACTTAACTCCTGCCTTATCTCAAAATGGATTTGAGGCAGCATATAGGGATATATGAGCTATATCTAGAGAACGTAAATTAAAAGATGTGAAAAGAAAAAGAAAAACAATGCTAAGGATAGAGAATGAATCACAGCTAAAAAGTACACACTATAAAGACGAACATTAGGTCAGTTATACCAGCTTCCTAAGACATAGTCTTTGAGGAAAAACAACTATTCTTGGAACCAAGACCAGACAAGACTTTCTTCCAAGAGGACCCATAAACAGAATACTGAATAGTATATGGCACAGTTCCCTATATAAAATCCTTATAGTGCATAGCACAAAACATTTCATAGGGGTATTTCTTTTTTCTTTTTTTTTTTTTTGCGGTACGCGGGCCTCTCACTGCTGTGGCCTCTCCTGTTGCGGAGCACAGGCTCCGGACGCACAGGCTCAGCAGCCATGGCTCACGGGCCCAGCCGCTCCGCAGCATATGGGATCCTCCCGGACTGGGGCACAAACCCGTGTCCCCTGCATCGGCAGGTGGGCTCTCAACCACTGCGCCACCAAGGAAGCCCATAGGAGTATTTCTTATTGTAAGTGCAAGCACAGATCAACAGCATCATACCAAAGTAAAATCTAATAAAATAAAACTATATAACCAATACATAGTAGCTCAGGATCCCTGAAGATTAGAGGCAGTCATACAAACAGGAACTACACAATATGTGGTCCTTTGAGACTCACTTCTTTCACTTGGTATAATGTTTTTGGAGGTTCATTCACTTCATAGCATGTATCAATACTTCATTCCTTTTCATGGCTGAATAATATTCCTTTTTATAGACATATCACATTTATTCATCAGTTGATAGGAATTTGTATTGTTGACACATTTTGACTATTATGAAAAATGCTGCTGTGAAGATATATTTACAAGTTCTGTATGGACATCATATATTTTCATTTCTCTTGGGTATATGCCAAGGAGTTGAATTGCTGGATCACACGGTAATTCTATATTTAACCTTTAAAGGAACTACTGGACAGTTTTCTTTTTCTTTTTCTTTTTTGGCCACACCACGTGGCTTGAGGTATCTCAATTCTCTGACCAGGGACTGAACCTGAGCCATGGCCGTGAAAGCCCAGAATCCTAACCATTAGGCCGCCAGGGAACTCCCCTGGACTATTTTCTAAAGTGGTTATACTATTCTACCCTTATTGTGGTTTTAATTTACATTTTCCTAGTGTTTAAAGGTGTTAAGCACCTTTCATGTGTTTATTGGCCATTAACATATTTCTTTTGTGAAGTACCTGTTCAAGTCTTTTGCTCATTGTGTGAGTTGTTTGTCTTTTTCTGTTGATTTGTAGGAGTACTTTATCTTTTTCTTTTTTTCTTTGGTAGGAGTACTTTAAATATTCTGGATACAATCTGTGATTTATTAATTCATTTTCGTAATGTGATAAAGTTCAATTTATAAATTATTTTCTTTTACGGTTAGTACTTTTGCTGCTGCTCTATGAAATCTTTGCCTGATTCCAAAGTCATGAAAATATTCTCTTATAGTTTTGTCTGGAAACTGTTTCTGGGTTTTACATTTAAGCCCATGACCCATATAGTATTAATTTCTGTGTAAAGAGTGAGACAGGGGTCGGGGGGGTCACTTTTTTCCCATATATACATCCAGCTATTCTAGGACCATTTGTAAAATGACTCCTTTTTCCACTGAATTAACTTAATATTCTGGTTGAAAATCAACTGACTCTATATACTGAGGTCTATTTCTGGATTCTATCATCTTCCATTGATCTACTAGTCTACCTTTACACCAATAACCACAATGTCACAATTACTGTAACTTTGTAAGTCTTAAAATCAGGTCTTTCAACTGTTCCTTTTCAAGATCACTTTGGCCTTTCTGGGTCTTTTTCAAGTAATTACTGCAAAAAATTTTCACAAGCAGTTACTTTTAAACAGCATTAAAAAAATCTACCATCCAAATTCTACAGGACAATGACCTATACTGGTATTATGTAACCAAAATAATGAAAACCACCTAGGGAGTTCCCTGGAGGTCCAGTGGTTAAAGACTCTGCACTTCCACTGCAGGGGGCGTGGATTCGATCCCTGGTAGGGGAACTAAGATCCCGCATGCTGCAAGGTGTGGCAGAAAAACCCCCCCAAAACAAAAAACCGTCTAATCATTCATGTATCTCCAGTTCTTTCTATACAAGGTACCAGACCTAATAGAGTCTTTGTGACTACAGGCTTGAAACAAATCCACGTCATCAAGACAACCATAAATAAGGTTCCAGCAAAGTACCCAAGTACTGCTGGCTGGTGTGCTCACCACTTACCTTGGTTCAATATGATCCGACAAGGCTTGCATGGACCCCCATGGCACAGCTCAGCACAGTGGTGCTGACCACAATTCAAAACATTCTCACAAGGGTTAGAACAGTGGACTGAGATGGCCTGACCACAGCGAACTGTGTGCCTGTAAAAATAGATGTAAAGACAGCATTAGTCTAATGTTGGATATTGAGGTCCTATTTGACAGCTAAACTAACCTTCCCCCAAAACCTACTAAACCTTTTCTCTTTGCCCAGTTTCCCCTACTTTTTCTGTTTCCCTCTTCCAATCATTTCCTCAATTCCTCTTCCCTTCTCCACTCTTTCTCCTCCTTTGCTTTCCTTATTTCCTATTCTGCCTTTTTTCTCTCCCCTATTTTCTGGCCAGTGAGGAACTGAGGGCCTAAGTATTTGTTACAATGTGATTTCTTCTCTGAGTTGAAACAGCATGCAGGAGGGGAAAGAGCCTGAAGCTGCCATAGTATCTTACAGAGGTGGGTAGGGAGGTTGGGAGGTGTAGTTGTAATGAACATTCTCGGAATGAAAGCACAATGGCATTCTCCTGGGACCTGGCACTCTGGCATTTTAGGCAGTTATGATACTTAAGAACATACTGTACGTACTTTGATTCAGGATGGGGACATCATTCTGGCTTTGTTCTAATAAACATCCTGATTTTGCTGACTTATCCGCTAGAGAAGGATATGAGGCTGCTGCTCTTAGACAATCATCTTCAGGTTTCTTTCCAGGGTAATGGTTTAGACCTTGGAGTCTATTCTCCCACAAAAAGTTTTATTCTATCCCCCTACTCCCACTTCAACTACATATTTTAAGAAGTCATTGTTACATACATAGATGATCAGTTTCCAGTGCTCAGCGTCACAGCTAACATCAACCCCTTGAGGAAGACACTATTATTTCTACCATACGATAAGAAAAATGAGGCTCACCAAGAAGAAGCAACTTGCCCAGGTCAACATCTAGTTAGTGGAAAAGCCCAAATCTGACCTGGGCTTTCTGACCCACAGCCCCTTGCATGTGACTCTGTAAGGCCACACTGCTTCCCTTGTAAGTTCAGTAAACATTTAAAAAATGCTTATCACTGAAAACCTGCACTATCCCATCTCGTCTTGTGGTTCAGAAATCATTTTGTGGTCTTAACTGGGCCTCCGCAGCTATCAGTGATCCTTGTACTGATAAAGCAGGAGAACTTGCATTGCAATGAAAAGAGAACGGGCTCTGGGGCTACTTATTCTTTCATTCAACAATATTCACTGAAAACCTAGACACCAGATACTATGCTAGGCACAGATAAGTGACCCTTTCCTCCTGGACCTTAGCAGGCCTGGATTCAATTCCTGGTTCTTTCACCCACTAGAGAGGTTAAGAAAAAAGTCTCTGTCACCTTGGCATTGCATCTGAAATGGGTAATCTCACTATTTTATAACTTCTTTATCACCTATAAGATTGCAGGATTAAGGCAGCACAGGAAAATACTATTTACAGAAAAGTACTATTTACACCTACCATTTATTAATGGTAGTAAATAAATACTATTTGCACCTACCTACTAATCTTTTATTTTAGAAATTCATACATAAACCATTAATGTGGAAACTGAAGTCTTCTTCGGAGTACAATTCTAACTTTACCTGGTCCGTCCACATTCACATGTTTTAGTCATAAATGCAGGACAGGGTGGGCAAGGTCCAGGATGGCAGAGACTGAAAAAGAAAGGCTGTGATGAATAAATCATACCCATGTATCCAAACTTAAACAAAGCTGCCCCAGCTGGGCCCTACTATGAATATGGCAACAAATAAACTTCCTACGAAATGTTTTAGTATTTGTCTAAAGTTGATTAAACTATTTAAACAAAGATACCAACAATGTTTTTATTTATTTATTTATTTACTTATTTATTTTTTTAACATCTTTATTGGGGTATAATTGCTTTACAATGGTGTGTTAGTTTCTGCTTTATAACAGAGTGAGTCAGTTATACATATACATATGTTCCCATATCTCTTCCAACAATGTTTTTATATAGAAAGAATCGATAGCAGTATCATCTTAGAATATTTAATGAGAAAAGTAAAGCCCAAGTCAAAATACTGGTTTTATTTGGGTCTGACAGTGAAAGATAACATTTCTAAATATGGTCTCGGCCCACTTAGTACAGTGAGTAGGGATAAAAAGATCCTGCCACTCAGGATGGCCAATGGGGTCCTTTAGAAGATCAGAACCTGAGCAAAGTAACAGAGCTTAAATCTGCTAGATCCATGAGAAGTACAGACATTTTCTCATCAGTTGGTAAAGTGATAACCAGGCTAACAACGGGAACATTGAAAAGAAGGTTGCTTGGGGTGAGGGGAGGCATGCTGGTAAGTAACAAAGGGGAAAGGGACTCATGGAATAAAACCGTGCCTAATTTTTGCTATAGGTCAGAATTAGGCCTCTGAATAGTACGCTTTTTATAGGAGCTATGCTATAAAGAGACCAAAGAAAAAACGAACAAAATGGAAATAAATTCCAATTCAAATAAATACTGCCCTCTTCGAAGCAGACACCCCCGGTAAATTACACACCTGTACAGAAATATTACTACTTAAAACATTTTGGGAACTTTGATAGGGGGCGGGGGGACACCTATGTGATGGCAAATCACAATCCTTTGGGAATTAAATGCCAATCAGAGGGGACTTCCCCGGTGGCGCAGTGGTTAAGAACCCGCCTGCAAATGCAGGGTACATGGGTTCGAGCCCTGGTCCAGGAAGATTTCACATGCTGTGGAGCAACTAAGCCCGTGCACCACAACTACTGAGCCTGCACTCTAGAGCTGGCGAGCTGCAACTACTGAGTCCATGTGCCACAAGTACTGAAGCCTGCACGCCTAGAGCCTGTGCTCTGCAACAAAGACAAGCCACAGCAATAAGCCTGCGCACCGCAATGAAGAATAACAACTGCTCTCCACAACTAGAGAAAGCCCGCATGCAGCAATGAAGACCCAATGCAGCCAAAACTGAGTAATAAAATAAAATAAATAAATTAAGAAAAATAGCCAATCAGAGTCAAGTGTAATTAATCAAGTGGGTAACAGAATTTGCTATAAAAATCAGGTGTGCCTATAAAGTGGTCTGGTTGGATTTTTTATGTGACTACTGTATCAGTTATAATAATTCTTAAATGAGCTTTAAACACTGAAAACAATCCAGGAACATGTGCCCGGTCTCCTAAGATGATCCACTTTGACAGACAGAACCCACAGGAGACATAAGATTAAGCATGCTTCTTTAAGGATGAGTATCATTATTCAACAGTTATATTTCACATAATATACCTCAACCCTTTCAGGTGAAATTATTTTCATGGCTGGACATTTAAATAACTTTATTTTTTAAAATAAATTTATTTATTTAATTTATTTATTTTTGGCTGCATTGGGTCTTCGCTGCTGCATGTGGGCTTTCTCTAGTTGCCATGAGCGGGGGCTACTCTTCATTGCAGTGCGTGGGCTTCTCATTGAGGTGGCTTCTCTTGTAGAGCATGGGCTCTAGGTGCGTGGGCTTCAGTAGTTGTGGCACGTGGGCTTCAGTAGTTGTGGCACGTGGGCTCAGTAATTGTGGCTCACAGGCTCTAGAGGGCAGGCTCAGTAGCTGTGGCACATGGGCTTAGCTGCTCCACGGCATGTGGAATCTTCCCGGACCAGGGCTCGAACCCATGTCCCCTGCATTGGCAGGCGGATTCTTAACCACTGCGCCACCAGGGAAGCCCTTAAATAACTTTAGACTGATAGACAAGCTGCTGGTCAAGTGTGGACGATTCCAGGTTATTTCAAATATCCCTGAGGCCTGGACTTAACCCCAGGTTCTCATAACCTTCAGAGCAGTGGTTCAGAACACTGCCTACATATTAGAATCACCTGGAAAAAAACTACAATGCTTAGACCCACCCCAGGAGGTTCTGATTCAATTGCTCTGAGGCAGAGACTGGGCACTGGTGTTTTAAACTGCTCCTTAAATGACTGACCACCTGATCTGTATCACAGTGGTGTTCTCTGACAGTCATGACAGGGCCCCATTTCTGCTGAAGGCTTCCTAAAGATAATTCATGTGTAGGATTAATTTCTTGTTACTGAATTTACTAAAATGCCAACTAAGGGAACAGATGAGTCCCTGAGTTCTGACCTATGGAAGCAGTTAAAGTAAGAGGAAGGGCTGATTGTCCAGCAGATGGCAGACCATGCTGTTTAGCTCAGTCTGAATAGCTCTCCCCACAATGATATTCCCCAGCACCGTCCCTACATCTTGATCACAAGACCTCTGATGCAACCCTTGCTCCATGCAATAGAAGCGAGGTACCAGCGGAAGCAAGTATAACACTCTGATGTCTGTTTTCTCTTAGATTTGGGTAATAAAAGCAAGTGTTACCATTTCTTGACTACTTACCATGTGCCAGGCTCTGTACCAAGTCTCTTTAGTGTGTTAATTAATTTAATATTCATAGAACTCTGTAACTATTTTTTATCTATCATTATTATCTTACAGGTCCAGAAACTGAGGCTCAGAGAAGTAATTTGTCCAACAGCACATAACTGTTAAGAGACAAACCCAGGAATTAAACCTTTGTCTGAAGCCAAAGCCCACAGAAATTTATTTGTAACTGATCAACTGTTTATTATTGTGCATTTCTCTCCTCATCTGTAAAATGGAGTGATAAATATCTATACATCACTGGGCTATTGTAAGGATTCAACGAGTCAACTTTTGCAGAGTACCTGGCACAAAGCAAGTGCTCAGTAAATGATACCACACTGTCCCTCACCCAGTCCTGTTATGTGCTAACCAGATATGTGTACTGAGAGCCGCAAGCAAAGCGTGTTCACCAGGAATCCCCAGGAGTCTAGTGTTCCAACTTACAGGTTACAGGAATGTGGGCAGTCCTGGCCAGGCTGTTTCTTTCTACAGACCTCACCACAACTATGTGGAATTTCATTTCTGCTCCATTCAGGATTCTTTACCTTGCCTAAAACATATCAAATAAGAGAGTCAATGGTATAAACTTCAACTGCCTCCTAGACTTCGATGAAATAATATAGCCAGACAGCATGAAACATCAGGACGGTGTTCATTAGTTCACACACAATGTGTTTAGGACAACACATTGTCCTAAAATAAGAAGGTGAATGTAATGCTACTCATCAAAAGCTTCACTGAGTATGATAAATTCTGGATTATCTGGAAAAGACAAATAGTCATTTTTACTGATGAAAATGCCACTTTGACTAATGGACACATTTAATTTAAGATTTAAACAAAACCTACAAGATAAGCTTTCTGTAAATGGGTCTTTGAATTGATATGGGAATATCTACTGTAAGGATCAGAAAGAGGGAATAAGGGAAGAGAGCAATGGGGGGAGGGGAGAGGCAGTAAGAAATGGAAAGGACATAAGTCCCCCAGCAGAGTAGGAACTCGCCTATTCTAAAGTTAAAATATAGGCATAAAAGGGTTATAATTTTTAACATCTTTATTTGAGTATAACTGCTTTACAGTGGTGTGTTAGTTTCTGCTTTACAACAAAGTGAATCAGTTATACATATACATATATCCCCACATCTCTTCCCTCTTGCGTCTCCCTCCCTCCCACCCTCCCTATCCCACCCTTCTAGGTGGTCACAAAGCACAGAGCTGATCTCCCTGTGCTATGTGGCTGCTTCCCACTATCTATCTATTTTACGTTTGGTAGTGTATATATGTCCATGCCACTCTCTCACTTTGTCACAGCTTACCCTTCCCCCTCCCCATATCCTCAAGTCCATTCTCTAGTAGGTGTGTGTCTTTATTCCCGTCTTGCCCCTAGGTTCTTCATGACCATTTTTTTTTCTTAGATTCCATATATATGTGTTAGCATATGGTATTTGTTTTTCTCTTTCTGACTTACTTCACTCTGTATGAGACTCTAGGTCCATCCACCTCACTACAAATAACTCAATTTCGTTTCTTTTTATGGCTGAGTAATATTCCATTGTATATATGTGCCACATCTTCTTTATCCATTCATCTGTTGATGGATACTTAGGTTGCTTCTATGTCATGGCTATTGTAAATAGAGCTGCAATGAAATTTTGGTACATGATGCTTTTTGAATTATGGTTTTCTCAGGGTATATGCCCAGTACTGGAATTGCTGGGTCACATGGTAGTTCTATTTTTAGTTTTTTAAGGAACCTCCATACTGTTCTCCATAGTGGCTGTTATCAATTTACATTCCCACCAACAGTGCAAGAGAGTACCTTTTCTCCACACCCCCTCCAGCATTTATTGTTTGTAGATTTTTTGACGATGGCCATTCTGACTGGTGTGAGATGGTATCTCATTGTAGTTTTGATTTGAGTTTCTCTAATGATTAATGATATTGAGCATTCTTTCATGTGTTTGTTGGCAATCTGTATATCTTCTTTGGAGAAATGTCTATTTAGGTCTTCTGCCCATTTTTGGATTGGGTTGTTTGTTTTTTTGTTATTGAGCTGCATGAGCTGCTTGTAAATTTTGGAGATTAATCCTTTGTCAGTTGCTTCATTTGCAAATATTTTCTCCCATTCTGAGGGCTGTCTTTTGGTCTTGTTTATGGTTTCCTTTGCTGTGCAAAAGCTTTGAAGTTTCATTAGGTCCCATTTGTTTATTTTTGTTTTTATTTCCATTTCTCTAGGAGGTGGGTCAAAAAGGATCTTGCTGTGATTTATGTCATACAGTGTTCTGCCTATGTTTTCCTCTAAGAGTTTGATAGTGTCTGGCCTTACATTTAGGTCTTTAATCCATTTTGAGTTTATTTTTGTGTATAGTGTTAGGGAGTGTTCTAATTTCATACTTTTACATGTACCTGTCCAGTTTTCCCAGCACCACTTATCATAGAGGCTGTCTTTTCTCCACTGTATATCCTTGCCTCCTTTATCAAAGATAAGGTGACCATATGTGCGTGGGTTTATCTCTGGGCTTTCTATCCTGTTCCATTGATCTATATTTCTGTTTTTGTGCCAGTACCACACTGTCTTGATTACTGTAGCTTTGTAGTATAGTCTGAAGTCAGGGAGCCTGATTCCTCCAGCTCTGTTTTTCTTTCTCAAGATTGCTTTGGCTATTCGGGGTCTTTTGTGTTTCCACACAAATTGTGAAATTTTTGTTCTAGTTCTGTTAAAAATGCCAGTGGTAATTTGATAGGGATTGCATTGAATCTGTAGATTGCTTTTGGTAGTAGAGTCATTTTTACAATGTTGATTCTTCCAATCCAAGAATGTATATCTCTCCATCTATTGGTATCATCTTTAATTTCTTTCATCAGTGTCTTATAATTTTCTGCATACAGGTCTTTTGTCTCCTTAGATATGTTTATTCCTAGATATTTTATTCTTTTTGCTGCAATGGTAAATGGGAGTGTTTTCTTAATTTCACTTTTTCATCATTAGTGTATAGGAATGCTAGAGATTTCTGTGCATTAATTTTGTATCCTGCTACTTTACCAAATTCATTGATTAGCTCTAGCAGTTTTCTGGTAGCATCTTTAGGATTCTCTGTGTATAGTATCATGTCATCTGCAAACAGTGACAACTTTACTTCTTCTTTTCTGATTTGGATTCCTTTTATTTCTTTTTCTTCTCTGATTGCTGTGGCTAAAACTCCCAAAACTATGTTGAATAATAGTGGTGAGAGTGGGCAACCTTGTCTTGTTCCTGATCTTAGTGGAAATGGTTTCAGTTTTTCACCACTGAGGATGATGGTGGCTGTGGGTTTGCCATATATGGCCTTTATTATGTTGAGGAAAGTTCCCTCTAGGGTTATAATTTTATAATCGATGTTACTCCACAAATATTAGTAAGCCTATTCCATGAACTTAGTGCAGGGGCAGAATGAGTAAAACTGAGGCGTGGGACTCCTCCTTGCCCTTGAGCTATTCATCCTCACTTGGTAATTTACACCTTAAATGAAGGCTGTTCCCAGTCCTTGGCCTCTGCTTTTCTCTCCTGTCTTTCAGAAATCTTATTCATGCTGTGCGGTTCAATACATCTAAAGGCCGATGAGTCCCAAATCTACATTTTCTGCATTGCCCTGAATCCTCAGTTTCAGTCCTTCATGTCCAACCATCTGCTGAACATCTGTGCTTGGGGTTTCATAGTCACTTAAAATTGCCTATGTATCTACAGTCAAAGTTAGCATCTTCCCTCTTAGATTCCACCCTCTCCAGGGTTCCCTATCTGTAGTGACACCATCACTGTCAGAATCACACAAACTCAAAAACTAGAGTCATCCTCCTTTTTCTTTCTCTATTCTATTTAGTCACCAAATCTTGTCAATTTTCCTACATAGTGTATCTCACATCTCACCTCCCCCTCTACTCCTGCTGTTCCTCTCTACTGGCCAGAACCTCATCTCTAGACTATTAGAATAGCTCCCCTGCCTCTTTGCTTTCTTGCTCCAATATGGTGCCCAGGTTTTCTCCTACCATCTCTCAATGGACCAACCTCTTTTCCCTGACTCTCAATGATGTTTTTTTCCCTTCATCTGCCAGCATTCTGCATTAAACTCCTTTTCACCCATTACCCTTTCACCTACTAGAATCTCATCTATTGCTCTCACCTGTGACTATCATCCCTAATTCCTGATCTTTCTTCAAACATTCCTAACTCCTTGGAGAACATCTTCCACTGGATGTCTTACTCCTCCAACTCAACACTTCAACTCCAGCTCCAACTGAACTCATTGTCCCC
Organism: Lipotes vexillifer; assembly: GCF_000442215.2. Lineage (NCBI taxonomy): Eukaryota > Metazoa > Chordata > Mammalia > Artiodactyla > Lipotidae > Lipotes > Lipotes vexillifer. The sequence continues at coordinate 1,468,841 of NW_006791887.1, read as the reverse complement.
ACCAAACCTGGTTCACTTGCCCTGCCCTTTTCTGTTCTTGGTATCACCATTTCCAAAAGCATGAAACTTTGGAGCCACATTTGGGTTCCTTCCTTTCCCACTGCTGTTAATTCCTGTTTACCTTTGAAATCTTATATCCCTTCCTTTCTGTCCCACTCTAAAACCCATTGCAGACTTTTACTATTCTTCATCTGGGTTACTGTAAGTCCCCAAACTGTTTAGGTCCCAAAATACTCTACTCACTGCCACCAGACTAACCTTCATAAAGAATCAGGGAATTCCCTGGCAGTCCAGTGGTTAGGACTCTGCATTTTCACTGGAGGGGACCCAGGTTTGATCTCTGGTTGGGGAACTAAGATCCCACATGCCTTGGCACGGCCAAAAAAAAAAAAAAACACACACTGATGCCCTCAGTGGCTTCCCACCACCTGACAAATGAAGTCCCAATATCTAGGTCTGGCATGAAGAAGTCAGCCCTACCTTTCCAGTCATCTTGCACTCCTCCATCTTCATAGACCCTGGGCTCCATAACTGGATGACTTCCTCTTCTCCCAGCAGATCCTAAGACTTCTTGGTGTTAAACCTAGTTTTCAAGCCTGGTTCAATTCTACCTCCTTCAGGAAAGCTCTTAATCCTCCAGCCAGAAGTCAAACTCACCCCAAAGATCTCCCACAGACTTTGTAGTAGAACAGCAAGTTAACTGTGTCTTAAATTTTAGACTGTAAGCTCTGGGAAGTAGGTAAATAGTCTCATTCTTCTCTGTTTCTTCATGGTATCTGTTACATTAATAAGTTCACAATGAGTATATTAAACCAATGGTCTCCTTTTTTCATTCAGCTGCGTTGCATGGCTTGCAGAATGTGGGATCTTAGTTCCCCAACCAGGGATTGAACACAGGCCCTTGGCAGTGAAAGCACAGAGTCGTAACCACTGGACTGCCAGGGAATTCCCGACCAATGGTCTCCTTGAAGAGCAGAGTGGGGCAAAGTCCTCAGGTAAAATCAGGCCATTATTTGCCTTCCCACACCATTCCACCTCACTCAGATCATCATGACCTTCATCCCCACATTCTTCTGCCTTCTTAGGGTCTCATATCCAATTTGTCAGTGAAGGCTTTAACAAGATTTTAAATTTCATTATGATGCTTCATATTTAAAAATCCTTTAAAAATAAGGTAATTAAGCCTGGGTATTGGTCTTATTTGTCCAATTTTCAATTGATCTCTTGCTTCCAGTTTCATGCTGCCTTTCCAGTAGTACATTCAAGAATATTCATTCCTTCAGCTAATACTAATTCAGTATCTATTAAGGGTCAGATTTTGGCAAAAGAACATATAGGACCAACAGATTCAGGATAAGAGTGGCCAAAGTGGGAGAGGAGATAAGGAAGGGGAAGCTTCCTTTGGAAGCGGACAGTTGGGGTCAGATCTTGAATGACACAGTGGATGAGATTTAAAGAAAAGAAGGGGAAGAACACTGTAGATAGCTGAGTTCACAGAGATGAGTCTAGAAGTGTTGATGGTCAGTGACTGACTCTTGGTGAAAGCTGGCAATTAAGTAACAGGAAAGGAGAAATATGAGCAAATTAGTTAGAAAAATAAGGAGAACAGGTAGAAAAGAAACAGAAAGAGCTAGTCATTTCAAGAAGTGAATGGTCAAAAGCATTAAGGGCTGCTGTGTAGACAAAAAGGTTAAAAATTTATAAATCAGCCCTGGATTTGGTCAGGAAAGGGTCATTGATGATTTCTGAATAAGTTTCAGTGAGGTAATGACACAGATAAAAATGCAATGGTTCAAGGAGGGAGACAAATGGTTAAGAAATAAAATCTGAAAAACTGACAGCCAGATGGTAAAGGTTACCCATTAAAAGAGAGGCAGGAAAGAGGAAAAAAAAAAAAAGACATGCAGGAAATAGGTTAGCAACAGATGAGCATGTGGATCATGAAAAGTTTTTTTCCTAACACATGGAAGAACTGACCTATGCAAAACCAGGAAGAAGTATTCCATAAAGAGGGAGGGCACAAGGATAGTTTGCAATGCTGGTTTACAGAAAATCTCTCTCTATTATAAAAAACAATGACTGATTTCTTGGATTAAAATAAAGTACACTTCACCATTACTCTTTACTCATGTTGCTCAAATCCAGAATTTCAAAGCTGTTACCATTAGAGATGAGAAGAAGCCCATGTCTGTATCCACCTCTGCCATCTGGTCAGCTCTGATCTAAACTAAGATCAAGGAGACCTGGTGGGCATGATGAGAAGGCTCATCTCCAGAACAGTCTGCCAAGAACACAAAGGCCTGTGACTCTAGCTGTGTGACAGACCACATGCATGTGATGTCTTACAAACTCCTGTGGCTCTGAAGTCTTATTAGTGACTTCTAAAACATGCCCAGCACACCGCCTCTCCTGGGCTGGGAACTGAGGTACAATAAGCAAAGTGAAAGAGACTCCAGTGTATGCAAAAAAACTCACCACAGAAACAAGTATAGTTATTAGGAACATGTGCAGAAACATTCTGACATGCAGGGCACCTCCAACCACTCTGGCCATCTGTCAAGAAAAATGAGAGGAAATCTAAATAATTTCCTTACAAAAGCATATGTAATTTAAGAATTTTTAAATCTATGGAAAGCCATAATATTGAAGCAGTAGTAGTAATTTCCATGTTAAGGATATCAGACATTTAAGAAACAAATTCACAATACTGAATTCTTTGCTTAAATATTGCATTTAGGCTTATATTTATAAGGACCTCATATCATGAATACAGTGGGTATCCATTTCATTCCATTTTAAAAAATTGAGATATAATTAACATATAACATTGTGTAAGTTTAAGGTACACAACATGTTGATTTGATACATTTATATATTACAATATGATTATTACCATAGTCTTAGTTAACACCTCCATCACTTCATAAAATTAACATTTCATTTTGTGGGACAGTGTTCTATTATTTTTAATATCAAAGTAAACATCTGAATCTTGGTTTGAAAAAACAGTAGGATAAAATACTTGAGTACATGCAGGAAAACTCAAATGTCTTAAATTAGAAGAGCCAAAGTTCAGAAAGCATATTTTTAGTAACATTTGCATTATCCCTGAATACTAGTATACTTTGGGAAAAGCCCACAAAATACTATGGAGAAGATCTGTTAAAGGCAAAGCAACTTCAAAATCCTAAGGGTAAATTAAATTGTTTTCTATAAATTTTCTAAAGCAAACTATACAAGAAATGTTTTCTAATGAATAAGCTACAAGGATGTATAGTACAACACAGGGAATATAGCTAATATTTTATAATAACTATAAATAGAATATAACCTTTAAAAATGGTGAATCACTATGTTGTACATCCGAAACTGACATAATATTGTACATCAACTATACCCCAATTAAAAAAAAATCGTTCTTTATAGTTGCTACTTGGATAAAAGCTACCATTTTCAGTAAAAGTGACTGATTTTGTTGTACCCTAAGTATATTTTAATTTGTTATGCTTAGCTGGTTTAAGATTTATAGCTTAATAATGGTCAGCCAAAATATGTGATCAGGGCAACATACTCCCCCTGCAGATAAAACACTCAAGAGGAATTAAATAGTATTTTTAAAGCTAAGTTTAAAACCTGAACGTATCTAATGAGTGAGAATAACTACTCAGAAGAGAGAAATGACTGACCTGCTTGAGATGCTGGAGACCTTGCCCATTTCTTTATGCAGTTCAAATGAAACACATGGTAACAGCTCTGACAACTCCACACTGGGGCTGTGACACGAACCAATTCACAGCACACCATGCACTCATATTTTTCTGTGGTTAGCTGTTCAATTAAAGAACCTGTTTAAAAACAAAACAGATAAACTCAAACACAGAAAAACATTCCTTAGTCAACCAAGGATCAGCAAGGCATTTGAGAGGAGAATTCAAATGTAGAGATTTTAAGGGATGTCTGATTCTGAGCAAGGTGACTGTTCAGAGTTTGAGGCCAGGAAGGGGCAGGAATATGCTGAGGTAGAGGACTTAGGAAGCAGACATTCAGGTAGGGATTCCCACAATTGAGGAAACATTCCCAAGAAACTGCCCAGGATCCTAGCAGAATAGCCAAACGCCCCTTGTAACACACGGCTTAAGCATTCACAGGAGAAACATGCTGTAGCACCTTGCCTTGCCCTCTCAATCTGGACGGCTCTGCATCTACCACATTCATGGATTCAGGTTAGGGAAGGGCTCGTGAAGCTACAGTGGTCAGGTGCAAGAAACCTAAGCCTAGACACGTTCCAACAACCCATGGTGGTGAGATGGTTCTAGTAGATGCCCTGAAAGTCTTTGGTTGTTCACTCAAGAAAGACAGGCTTGACGCCTACCACAAGCCCCATGGTAGGATTACCAGACTGAGGGAGACACAGTCTCTGGCTCCAGAAGCTCAGCATGTATGAGAGAGACCAGAGTATAACATCCTAAGAATCCTCCCAGATTTACTCTTCAATACCTTCACCCACTTCCAAACTTTTCCTTCAAATACGATCTCAGCAAAATCTTTCTAAATCCCAAGTGTACCCAGACCTGAGAGTATGTGTGTGTGTATGTTTTTTTTTTTGAGTCCATATTTTTAGCATTTATTTCACAATACTATTTTATTTGTTATAAGGTCCAAGTAAGTTATAAGAATAAAACAACTAACCTTAAATACACCATGCCAAGTGTTGTGCTAAAGCACTTTACACATACTTAATTCTCTTAACAAGGATATAATAGAGATACCATTTTATAGATGAAGAAACTGAGGCTCAAAGTAGTTAAAGCACTTACCTAAGATCATATAACCAGAAATTTAAAAATCAAAATTCAAACTCATCGCCATCTGACTCAAAAGTTCACATTTTAGTCACTCCATAATATTAGCTCCCTAAGATTACTTTCTGTTTGTCCAGTTCAAAGTCAAAAGAAATACACAACATCAAGACTGTAAGCTCTGGGAGGCAGGACCAGAGGCTCGTCTGCCTTGCTCACTGTAGTATATCCAATGCCTGGCATATACCAAACGCTCAGTAATATTTACTGAATGAATGGATGAAAGAATAAACGAGTATCATCTAGTCTGCTCCATAACCTCTCTCCTTTGAAAGTTTTAGGCTTTAGTAGTCTCTGGGAT
>NW_006791887.1:1460022-1463671 GCF_000442215.2 Lipotes vexillifer | reverse complement strand
GATAGCGTCTTTCCCTCTGGAGAAAGCCTGGAATAAAGTTACTGCGAGTGACTGATTAAAAGGAAATTACCTGCTTTAGATACAGATAAACACATCATAAAATTGAATTCCATTATAAAAGCCGAGGAATCAGACTTAGATTCTTTCTTAAAAGTAGGGATACCCAGGCTTCCGTGGTGGCACAGTGGTTGAGAGTCCGCCTGCCAATGCAGGGGACATAGGTTCATGCCCCAGTCCGGGAAGATCTCACATACCGCGGAGTGGCTGGGCCCGTGAGCCATGGCCACTGAGCCTGCGCGTCTGGAGCCTGTGCTCCGCAACGGGAGAGGCCACAACAGTGAGAGGCCCGCGTACCGCAAAAAAAAAATAAAGTAGGGATACCCTACCCTGCATAGGTTAAACATTTCTGAATAACAGAGTCAATTATATTTCCTACCAGTTACCATGCTACATGTGGAAGATTCTGGAGCAGTAAGTTAGGTGAGAGCTCATTAGAGAGATTAAGTTTGAGCCATCTATATGTGAGGCTGATTGGGGCAGAGGAATAGTCTGTGAGAGTTATACTTCTGGTGAATTTTATAGAAAATGCCTATTGACCATTCCAGAATAGAACTGAGTTAGAATTAAGAACACAGAAAGGTAAGTGAAGTACGGAACCCACCTGAGAACACTACAATTTTTACCCTGAGGACTGTCTTTTTATTTTACTGTTTCTCTTATTCATTAGTTTATTGCTTGTTAATGAAGAACTATTGTGATGTTTCTAAGTCCAGTCACGGTGAAATCTGACCACTAGGATGCACATACATTTAGTTATGTGGTGACAGCTGTCAACTTTGAATAGCCTACAAATTACTGCCTTTACAAAGCTGTCAACTTTGAATAGCCGACAAATTGCAGCCTTTCCAAAGGCTGTCTCTTTCATCCCATGTTCAGTATGTTGGCAAACCCTGCTGGCTCTACCTTCAAAATATATCCAGAATCCAACCTCTGCTGCTAACACTCTGGTCTAAGCCACTATCCACTCACCTGGATTATTACAATGGCCTCCTAACTAGTCTCCCTACTTCAGTCTATTCTCACCACAGCAGCCAGAGGGAGCCTGTCAAAATGCAAATTATTAATAGATGATACACTCCTCTGCTCAGAACTTGCCAATGGTTCCTACATCACATGCCTGTAAAAGCCAAAGTCCTTACAATGGCCTACACTGCCCCCCGGTCCTCATCTGTGATTCCTCTTTCCCTAGGCCATCACTCTGAGACGACACTGCCTCCTTCCCAGCCCTAAACTGGAAGGCAGATTCCTGCAGGAAGGTCTTTACAACTTGCTATTCCCTCTGCCTAGAATACTGTCCCCCAGACATTTGCACAGCTCAGTCCCTCACCCGCTTCAGGTGTTTACTCAAAATGTGGTCTTCTCGGGCTTCCCTGGTGGTGCAGTGGTTGAGAGTCTGCCTGCCAATGCAGGGGACACGGGCTTGAGCCCTGGTCTGGGAGGATCCCGCATGCCACGGAGCAACCAGGCCTGTGAGCCACAACTACTGAGCCTGCGCGTCTGGAGCCTGTGCTCCGCAATAAGACAGGCCACAACAGTGAGAGGTCAACGCACCACAATGAAGAGTGGCCCCCGCTTGCCACAACTGGAGAAAGCCCTTGCACAGAAACGAAGACCCAACACAACCAAAAATAAATAAATAAATAAATTAATTTTTTTAAAATGTGGCCTTCTCAATGAGGCGGTCCCCCCCCCCCCCCCCGCAAAAAACAAAAAACCTGTAACCCACTCCCTCAGCATTCCCTATCTCCCTTATCTTTCTTCACACCACTTAAGTCTATCTTGTTTATTTCCTAACTCTACACATAGAAGGTACTCAATAATACCTGTTGTATGAATGAATGAAAATAATAAATAAAATAATAGTAAAAGGTTCTAGAAAATACTAGAAAGAGAAACAGTATAATTCTTTCACCAACATTTCAGTTTTATCTAAGCGTGTAACATATGTAAAACATGGTACTATTCTGGAATAGCTCTCTGCTAGTGAACTATCACATTTCAGGTGCAAGACTCTTGTCCATGCTGGATGCAGCCCTATCCTGACCACTGGCTCTTCTTCAATCCTAGGCCCTCTCCCACTAGGGCTTCTCCATCATTCCCCAGTCATGACTGTATATTCTCTATACTTTTACTTTGATAGTATGTCAGTAAAGAGGGTGACAACCCACTTAAAAAACCAGAAGAACAGAGACCTGTCTGGAGAATACACTACAAACTTTTCAGATACACCAATAAATAACTGTCTTTAAAAAAACAAAACAAAACAAAACCTAAAACAATCCTGATTTGAAAAATCCAAGTGTAGGGCTTCCCTGGTGGCACAGTGGTTGAGAGTCCGCCTGCCAATGCAAGGGACACGGGTTCGTGCCCTAGTCCGGGAAGATCCCACATGCCGTGGAGAGGCTGGGCCCGTGAGCCATGGCTGCTGGGCCTGCGCATCCGGAGCCTGTGCTCCGCTATGGGAGAGGCCACACAGTGAGAGGCCCGCGTACCGCAAAAAAAAAAAAAGAAAAATCCAAGTGTAAAAAGACATTTTTCAGGCAAACAGGGAAATTCAATTGTGGACCAGGTATTAGATGATTTCAAGGAATTATCGCTAATTTTGTTAAGCACAATAATGGCACTACGATTATGTAAGAAAACGGCCATATTTTTTAAATAGATGTAAACTAAAAGTATATGAAGGTGAAATAGCCTGATATCTGGAATTTACTTTAAAATATATCAGCAAAAAAAAAGGGGGGGAGATAGAGATTGTTTAAATATTAATGCATATCTATTTATGGCATATTATATATTAATTTAAAATAAGGTTTACAAAGATTTCTTAATGAGTGGAAAAATATAACACTATAATAAGCAATAAAAGAATAAAGATTATTTTTATTATATGATTACAACTATGTAAAACTGAGCACTGAAAAATTCTTTAAGGAAACAGACGAAAAGGTTAAAGCTGATTATATCTGGATGGTGGGAATAAAGGTAAATTAACCTATTAACTTTAGTAAGCTGCCTTATTTAAGGTAAGGCAGCTGTTTTTAAAAAGCTAATACAACGTAAGCGTGATCAACGTGTTCAAGATGGTCTTGCTGAGTCTGAAGCATATGTCAGACATCACATTTATTTATGTGAGTCTAAGGCCTATGGCAGAGCTTAGGGGCTGGATGTAAAGGTTTAGAAATCAGTACAGCCCAGAGGCAGTGGTTTGAAAGTACAGAACTGGTTGTAATCTCCCAATGAAGCCTTATCAAGTAAGAAGAGAGGGCTGAGATAAAGCCCTAGGTAACACCAACATTTAGGAAAGAGGTGGAGAAAGAGAAGAGTGAAGGACATAAACAGGAACAGTCAAGGAGAACAAGAAGGACCAGAAGTGTGTGGTATCAAAGGAGTCAAGGAAGTTACATTTCAGAAAAGACCCCTTTGTGTCCAACCCAAAGGGAAGTCCAGGATAATAGTAAGGACTGAGTCATTCGTGACCTTACCAGTAGCTCTAAGTCAAGTGGTGATGATGCCAGAGGACTGAGACATGAAATCAGATTAGGGAAAAGGACACAGAGTGGATGACTTTTTTTTTTTTTTTTTTTTT
>NW_006791887.1:1457340-1459245 GCF_000442215.2 Lipotes vexillifer | reverse complement strand
CCCCCCCCCCCCCCCGCAAAAAACAAAAAACCTGTAACCCACTCCCTCAGCATTCCCTATCTCCCTTATCTTTCTTCACACCACTTAAGTCTATCTTGTTTATTTCCTAACTCTACACATAGAAGGTACTCAATAATACCTGTTGTATGAATGAATGAAAATAATAAATAAAATAATAGTAAAAGGTTCTAGAAAATACTAGAAAGAGAAACAGTATAATTCTTTCACCAACATTTCAGTTTTATCTAAGCGTGTAACATATGTAAAACATGGTACTATTCTGGAATAGCTCTCTGCTAGTGAACTATCACATTTCAGGTGCAAGACTCTTGTCCATGCTGGATGCAGCCCTATCCTGACCACTGGCTCTTCTTCAATCCTAGGCCCTCTCCCACTAGGGCTTCTCCATCATTCCCCAGTCATGACTGTATATTCTCTATACTTTTACTTTGATAGTATGTCAGTAAAGAGGGTGACAACCCACTTAAAAAACCAGAAGAACAGAGACCTGTCTGGAGAATACACTACAAACTTTTCAGATACACCAATAAATAACTGTCTTTAAAAAAACAAAACAAAACAAAACCTAAAACAATCCTGATTTGAAAAATCCAAGTGTAGGGCTTCCCTGGTGGCACAGTGGTTGAGAGTCCGCCTGCCAATGCAAGGGACACGGGTTCGTGCCCTAGTCCGGGAAGATCCCACATGCCGTGGAGAGGCTGGGCCCGTGAGCCATGGCTGCTGGGCCTGCGCATCCGGAGCCTGTGCTCCGCTATGGGAGAGGCCACACAGTGAGAGGCCCGCGTACCGCAAAAAAAAAAAAAGAAAAATCCAAGTGTAAAAAGACATTTTTCAGGCAAACAGGGAAATTCAATTGTGGACCAGGTATTAGATGATTTCAAGGAATTATCGCTAATTTTGTTAAGCACAATAATGGCACTACGATTATGTAAGAAAACGGCCATATTTTTTAAATAGATGTAAACTAAAAGTATATGAAGGTGAAATAGCCTGATATCTGGAATTTACTTTAAAATATATCAGCAAAAAAAAAGGGGGGGAGATAGAGATTGTTTAAATATTAATGCATATCTATTTATGGCATATTATATATTAATTTAAAATAAGGTTTACAAAGATTTCTTAATGAGTGGAAAAATATAACACTATAATAAGCAATAAAAGAATAAAGATTATTTTTATTATATGATTACAACTATGTAAAACTGAGCACTGAAAAATTCTTTAAGGAAACAGACGAAAAGGTTAAAGCTGATTATATCTGGATGGTGGGAATAAAGGTAAATTAACCTATTAACTTTAGTAAGCTGCCTTATTTAAGGTAAGGCAGCTGTTTTTAAAAAGCTAATACAACGTAAGCGTGATCAACGTGTTCAAGATGGTCTTGCTGAGTCTGAAGCATATGTCAGACATCACATTTATTTATGTGAGTCTAAGGCCTATGGCAGAGCTTAGGGGCTGGATGTAAAGGTTTAGAAATCAGTACAGCCCAGAGGCAGTGGTTTGAAAGTACAGAACTGGTTGTAATCTCCCAATGAAGCCTTATCAAGTAAGAAGAGAGGGCTGAGATAAAGCCCTAGGTAACACCAACATTTAGGAAAGAGGTGGAGAAAGAGAAGAGTGAAGGACATAAACAGGAACAGTCAAGGAGAACAAGAAGGACCAGAAGTGTGTGGTATCAAAGGAGTCAAGGAAGTTACATTTCAGAAAAGACCCCTTTGTGTCCAACCCAAAGGGAAGTCCAGGATAATAGTAAGGACTGAGTCATTCGTGACCTTACCAGTAGCTCTAAGTCAAGTGGTGATGATGCCAGAGGACTGAGACATGAAATCAGATTAGGGAAAAGGACACAGAGTGGATGACTTTTTTTTTTTTTTTTTTTTT
>NW_006791887.1:1422647-1457265 GCF_000442215.2 Lipotes vexillifer | reverse complement strand
CAGGCTCCAGACATGCAGGCTCAGCGGCCATGGCTCACGGGCCCAGCCGCTCCGCGGCATGTGGGATCTTCCCAGACCGGGGCACGAACCCCTGTCCCCTGCATCGGCAGGCGGACTCTCAACCACTGCACCACCAGGGAAGCCCCAGAGTGGATGACTCTTGATTAGACTGAATGGAAGGAAAGAAACACTACTGGGAGGTCCCGTATGGGGGAAGTTTTTCTTTTAGAGGGCAGGACAGACTCAGGAAGAGCTTCAGGTTGAGAACTTGGAGTAGTAGATGTGGAAAGGTTGATGAAAGGAAATAAAAGAGATCTCAGAATGAAAGAAAAGGAATAACAGGCACAGATGTCTCTGAGTTTGCTTAGAGAGAGCAAAAAGTTGAGAAAATTATGCCCTTTCTCAGTGATGACCTCCCCTTTCTCAGTGAAGTAGGAGGCAAGGAGGTCCACTGAGGTTGAGAGATCAATGTTAGGAAGGTTTGAATAAGTGTGGAAAAGGTTTGGAATAGTCTTAGATGAAAATGGGAGGGACAGCTGCCCAAGATCATATAAGGGGAAAAGGGCAGTGCTGAAAGCCAGCTGAGCTGGAGACCACTATTCAAAAATATTTACTGGGAACCGATCGTGTACCAGACACTCTTTAGACACTAAGGGTATACAGTGAACAAAACAGACAAAAATCTTCTGCCCTTATGAAGTTTACTATCTTGTGGTGGAAGGTAGCCAATAAACAAATAAATAATGAAAATAAGTAGTATCATCAAATAGTAATAAGTGCTATGGAAAAAAATAAGCCAGGAAAAGAGGTTAGTGAGGGTCAGCAGTGGGGGAAGTATTATAGTTTTAAACAGGGTGATCAGGAAGGCTTTCCTCAGAGGGCGAGTGAATTTGCAGCAGTGCCAAATCTATACTGTTATACAATTACCTGAAATGGCATTCTGTTATCCAGATAGGGTAGAAAAGCTAGACTGCAGCATCCATCCAGGGCTGGGATCCTGCCAAATGTCTTGGCAGAAGGATAATACTTCAAATGACTTACAGTAAGGCCTAGCCTGAAGAGGGGATGAAGAAGGATGGAGACTGAACTGATAGTGGGTGGAAGAGACCGGGAGAGCCAAAAGGATAGGAGGTTATGGTCAGAAAGCAGAACACAGGACTTTAGAATTTCAGAGATGGGGCATCCCCAGGGGTCATTTCCTTGGTAGTGGGTGTGGAGGTGGAATGGATATGAAGGTCACTGCAGGTGACAAGATCAAAGAACCTGAGGATGAAATAACCCACATGATCATTGAAGTCACACAGAACAACAGCAGGATTTATGGTAAATCAGTAGTTCTCAAACTTGAATGTGCATGAGAACCACGTGGAGGCTTGTTAAAAGAAGAGACTGCTGGGCCCCACACCCAGAATTTCTGTTTACTAACTCTGAGGTGAGGCCCAAGAATGTGCATTTCTAACAAGTTCCCAGGTATTGCTGACAGCTGCTGATCTGGGACTATACCTTGAGAATCACTGGGGTAGAAAAAAGATACAGGCTAGATGCATTAATAAATGAGGCTGGGGCTGGGAGATTTGGAGGCTAATAGATGACAAAGATAAGGAGACATGGAAGGGGATGGAGAGAAAAGGTCATGCAGCATTAGCTTCAAAAGAGCAGGGATTCTGATACAAAAGTAGAAGAATAATAGCTTAGAAATGACACTGGGGAAGGAGTGTGCTCTTCCCGTCTTCCAGAAACTAAGGTAAGTGGGATAAGGCAAAACAGCAGGCTCTGAGGCTATAAGGAAGTGGTGACCCGACAGAAGGCCATAGGTCAATTAAGAGCAGGAGCAGAGCCAAAACAAATGAAGGACATAGGGGATTTTGTTACTGCAGAATGAGGGATCCAAGCAGTCTGGGAGGACTGGGCAGTTCTCTCAGTACCGAGTAGGAGTAAGCAAAGCCCACTCTTAAACAGCCACAGACACTTATATTTGGGGTAAGCCTCTCTTTCTATTCTAATCAAGATTTCATCTCCACTACTCCACTAAAACTGCTCTTAGCAAGACCAGTAACCTTGAGGAAACTTGCTCAAGCATCTTAGATAGCCTCATCCACCAGAGGACAGAAAGCAGAAACTAGAAGAACTACAATCCTGCAGCCTGTGGAACAAAAACCACATTCACAGAAAGATAGACAAGATGAAAAGGCAGAGGGCTATGTACCAGATGGAGGAACAAGATAAAACCCCAGAAAAACAACTAAATGAAGTGGAGATAGGCAACCTTCCAGAAAAAGAATTCAGAATAGTGAAGATGATAGTGAAGATGATCCAGGACCTTGGAAAAAGAATGGAGGCAAATTTCAAGAAATGTTTAACAAAGACCTAGAAGAATTAAAAAACAAACAAACAGAGAAGAACAATACAATAACTGAAATGAAAAATACACTAGAAGGAATCAACAGCGGAATAACTGAGGCAGAAGAACGGAAAAGTGACCTGGAAGACAGAATGGTGGAATTCACTGCTGTGGAACAGAATAAAGAAAAAAGAATGAAAAGAAATGAAGACAGCCTAAGAGACCTCCGGGACAACATTAAATGCAACAACATTCACATTATAGGGATCCCAGAAGGAGAAAACAGACAGAAAGGACCCAAGAAAATAACTGAAGAGATTATAGTCAAAAACTTCCCTAACATGGGAAAGGAAAGAGCCACCCAAGTCCAAGAAGTGCAGAGAGTCCCATACAGGATAAACCCAAGGAGAACCACGCCGAGATGCATAGTAATCAAATTGGCAAAAATTAAAGACAAAGAAAAATTATTGAAAGCAGCAAGGGAAAAATGACAAAAAACATACAAGGGAACTCCCATAAGGTTAACAGCTGATTTCTCAGCAAAAACTCTACAAGCCAGAAGGGAGTGGCATGACATAGTTAAAGTGATGAAAGGGAAGAACCTACAAACCAACATTACTCTACCCGGAAAGGACCTCATTCACATTCGATGGAGAAATCAAAAGCTTTACAGACAAGCAAAAGCTAAGAGAATTCAGCACCACCAAACCAGCTCTACAACAAATGCTAAAGGAACATACTTAAGTGGGAAACACAAGAGAAGAAAAGGACCTACAAAAACAAACCCAAAACAATTAAGAAAATGGTAATAGGAACATACATATCGATAATTACCTTAAACATGAATGGATTAAATGCTCCAACCAAAAGACACAGGCTTGCTGAATAGATACAAAAACAAAACCTATATATATGCTGTCTACAAAAGACCCACTTCAGACCTAGGGACACATACAGACTGAAAGTGAGGGGATGGAAAAAGATATTCCATGCAAATGGAAATCAAAAGAAAGCTGGAGTAGCAAAACATATCAGATAAAGTAGACTTTAAAACAAAGAATGTTACAAGAGACAAGGAAGGACATTACATAATGATCAAGGAATCAATCCAAGAAGAAGACATAACAATTATAAATATATATGCAGCCAACACAGGAGCACCTCAATACATAAGGCAACTGCTAACAGCTATAAAAGAGGAATTGACAGTAACACTATAATAGTGGGGAACTTTAACACCTCATTTACACCAATGGACAGATCATCCAAACAGAAAACAAATAAGGAAACACAAGCTTTAAATGACACAATAGACCAGATAGATTTAATTGATATTTATAGGACATTCCATCTGAGAACAGCAGATTACACTTTCTTCTCAAGTGCGCACTGAACATTCTCCAGGATAGATCACATCTTGGGTCACAAATCAAGTCTCAGTAAATTTAAGAAAACTGAAATCATATCAAGCATCTTTTCCCACCACAACGTTATGAGATTAGAAATGAATTACAGGGAAAAAAACATAAAAAACACAAATACATAGAGGCTAAACAATACACTACTAAATAACCAAGAGATCACTGAAGAAATCAAAAAGGAAATCAAAACATACCTAGAGACAAATGACAATGAAAACACGACTATCCAAAACCTATGGGATGCAGCAAAAGCAGTTCTAAGAGGGAAGTTTATAGCAATACAATCCTACCTCAAGAAACAAGAAAAATCTCAAATAAACATCTTAACCTTACACCTAAAGGAACTACAAAAAAAAAGAACAAACAAAACCCAAAATTAGCAGAAGGAAAGAAATCATAAAGATCAGAGCAGAAATAAATGAAACAGAAACAAAGAAAACAACAGCAAAGATCAATAAAACTAAAAGCTGGTTCTTTGAGAAGATAAACAAAATTGATAAACCATTAGCCAGACTCATCAAGAAAAAGAGGGAGAGGACTCAAATAAAAATTGGAAATGAAAAAGGAGAAGTTACAACAGACACCACAGAAATACAAAGCATCATAAGAGACTACTACAAGCAACTCCATGCCAATAAAATGGACAACCTGGAAGAAATGGACAAATTCTTAGAATGGTATAACCCTCCAAGACTGAACCAGGAAGAAATAGAAAATATGAACAGACCAATCACAAGTAATGAAATTGAAACTGTGATTAAAAATCTTCCAACAAACAAAAGTCCATGACCAGATGGCTTCACAGGTGAATTCTATCAAACATTTAGAGAAGAGCTAACACCCATCCTTCTCAAAGTCTTCCAAAACATTGCAGAGGAAGGAACACTCCTAAACTCATAGGAGGCCCCCATCACCCTGATACCAAAACCAGACAAAGATACTACAAAAAAAGAAAATTTCAGAATGATATCACTGATAAATATAGATGCAAAAATCCTCAACAAAATACTAGCAAACAGAATCCAACAACACATTAAAAGGCTCATACACCATGATCAAGTGGGATTTATCCCAGGGATGCAAGGATTCTTCAATACATGCAAATCAATCAGTGTGATACACCATATTAACAAATTGAAGAATAAAAACCATATGATCATCTCAATAGATGCAGAAAAAGCTTTTGACAAAATTCAACACGCATTTATGATAAAAACTCTCCAGAAAGTGGGCATAGAGGAAACCTACCTCAACATAATAAAGGCCATATACAACAAACCCACAGCAAACATCATTCTCAATGGTGACAAACTGAAAGCATTTCCTCTATGATCAGGAACAAGACAAGGATGTCCACTCTCATCACTATTATTCAACATAGTTTTGGAAGTCCTAGCCATGGCAATCAGAGAAGAAAAAGAAATAAAAGGAATACAAGTTGGAAAAGAAGAAGTAAAACTGTCACTGTTTGCAGATAACTTGATACTATACATAGAGAATCCTGAAGATGCCACCAGAAAACTACTAGAGCTAACCAATGAATTTGGTAAAGTAGCAGAATACAAAATTAATGCACAGAAATCTCTTGCATTCCTATACACTAATGATGAAAAACCTGAAAAAGAAATTAAAGAAACACTCCCATTTACCATTGCAACAAAAAGAATAAAATCCTAGGAATAAACCTACCTAGGGAGAAAAAAGACCTGTATGCAGCAAACTGTAAGACACTAATGAAAGAAATTAAAGATGATACAGACAGATGGAGAGATATACCATGTTCTTGAATTGGAAGAATCAATATTGTGAAAATGACTATACTACCCAAAGCAATCTACAGATTCAATGCAATCCCTATCAAATTACCAATGGCATTTTTTACAGAACTAGAACAAAAAATCTTAAAATTTGTATGGAGACACAAAAGACCCCGAATAGCCAAAGCAGTCTTGAGGGAAAAAAACGGAGCTTAAGGAATCAGACTCTCTGACTTCAGACTATACTACAAAGCTACAGTAATCGAAACAATATGGTACTGGCACAAAAACAGAAATATAGATCAATGGAACAGGATAGATAGCCCAGAGATAAAGCCATGCACCTATGGTCAACTAATCTATGACAAAGGAGGCAAGGATATACAATGGAGAAAAGACAGTCTCTTCAATAAGTGGTGCTGGGAAAACTGGACAGGTACATGTAAAAGAATGAAATTAGAACACTCCCTAACACCATACACAAAAATAAACTCAAATGAATTAGAAACTTAAATGTAAGACCAGACACTATAAAACTCTTAGAGGAAAATATAGGAAGAACACTCTTTGACATAAATCACAGCAAGATCTTTTTTGACCCACCTCCTAGAGTAATGGAAATAAAAACAAAGATAAACAAATGGGACCTAATGAAACTTAAAAGCTTTTGCAAAGCAAAGGAAACTACAAACAAGACAAAAAGACAACTCTCAGAACGGGAGAAAATATTTGCAAACGAATCAACAGACAAAGGATTAATCTCCAAAATATATAAACAGCTCATGCAGCTCAATATTAAAAAAAACAAACCACCCAATCCAAAAATGGGCAGAAGACCTAAATAGACATTTCTGCAAAGAAGACATACAAGATGGACAAAAAGCACATGAAAAACTGCTCAACATCACTAATTATTAGAGAAATGCAAGTCAAAACTACAATGAGGTATCACCTTACACCAGTCAGAATGGGCATCATCAGAAAATCTACAAAGAACAAATGCTGGAGAGGGTGTGGAGAAAAGGGAACACTCCTGCACTGTTGGTGGGAATGTAAATTGATACAGCCACTATGGGGAACAGCATGGAGATTCCTTATAAAACTGAAAACAGAATTACCATATGACCCAGCAATCCCACTACTGGACATATACCCAGAGAAAACCGTAATTCAAAAAGACACATGCACTCCAATGTTCATTGCAGCACTATTTACAATAGCCAGGTCATGGAAGCAACCTAAATGCCCACTGACAGACGAACGGATAAAGAAGATGTGGTACATATATACAATGGAATATTACTCAGCCATAAAAAGGAACGAAATTGGGTCATTTGTAGAGACGTGGATCTAGAGACTGTTGTACAGAGTGACATAAGTCAGAAAGAGAAAAACAAATATCATATATTAATGCATATATGTGGAACCTAGAAAAGTGGTACAGATGAACTGGTTTGCAGAGCAGAAATTGAGACACAGACATAGGGAACAAACGTATGGACACCAAGCGGGGAAAGCGGCGGGGCGGGGGGGCAGTGGTAGTGCGATGAATTGGGAGACTGGGATTGACATATATACACTAATATGTATAAAATAGATAACTAATAAGAACCTGCTGTATAAAAAAATAAATAAAATTCAAAAAAAAGACCAGTAACCTTCACATTGCCAAATCCAACAGTCAATGTGCAGTTATCCTTCTGTACCAATCAACAGCATTTAGCACAATTATCACTGCCTCCTCCTTGAATTTCTTTACTTGGTGTTTAGAATGTTTCACATCCTAGTTCAGTTTATTCTTTCTCCGTTTCCTTTACTGGATGCTCATTTTCCAGCCAAGCCTAGGTAGGCTCCATCCTCACTCTTTTTTTGTCTAACTACACTCACACCTTAGGTGACCTCCTCTAGTCCATTAAACACCATCTCTACACTGATAATGCCCAAATTAAAATCTCTAGTCCAGATCTCTTCTGTGAATTTTATATCCAACTCTCTACTTAACATATCCATATGGTAGTCTAGTAGACAACTCAAATCTAATAAATTTAACCAAATTCTTTATCTTTCCTGAACAAGGAGGAGACAAAACAAAACATATGCAAAAACACGTTTTCCAACAAGGAAACGCTAAGAAATTGTCACTGATTGGAGGAGAATAAGGACACATGCTGATTAAATGCAATGTGATATCCTGGATTGGACCCTAGAGCAGAAAAAGGGTATTAGTGGAAAAACTGGTGCGATCCAACTAAAGTCCAGGGTAATTCCCTGGCGGTCCAGTGGTTAGGACTCTGTGCTTTCACTGCCAAGGGCACGACTTCAATCCCTGGTCAAAAAACTAAGATCCCAGAAGCCTCGCTGGAAGCCTCGCGGCGTGGCCAAAAAAAAATAAAGTCTGAAGTTTAGTCAATACCATGGTACCAGTGTTAATTTATTAGTTTTGACAAAGAAGATGTTAACATTACAGGGAGCTGGGTGAAGAGTGTATGGGAATTCTCCGTTCTATCTTTGGAAACTTTCTATAAATCTAAAATTATTCCTAAGTGAAAAGTTTAAAAAACGAACACTGCTTTCCCCTCCCATGCGTTACCACCGCACTGTGCGGCAATTCTCGCCTTCCACATTGCTCAGGCACAACACCCTGGCTGCGTCCTGGACTCCTCTCATGCTCCCGCATCCAACATCCAGTCTATCTGTAAATTCTGTCAGCTTTACCTCCCAAATACACCCAGAGTCTAATCAATTCTTACCTCTTCCACCACTGATACCTTCATCCAAGTCTCCATCAAGTACCTGAATTACCACAACAGCCTCCTAACTCATTCCCTTGCTTCCTTAGGGCCCATTCCTCACACAGCTGACTGAGTGATCATTTTAGAATGCTTGTAAGATCATGCCATCCTGTCTCCAAAAACCTCCCAGCTACTTCTCATCTTCCTACTCAGAACCAAATCTAAGAGCCTCACATGACCCAGCCCCTGTGATTTCTCTGACCTCCCCTACTGCACACCTCTTTATTGCTCACAATGCCCCCCTCCCACTCCAATCTACACTTGCTTCTCTGCCTGAAATGCCCTTCTCCAGAGAGCCACGTGGTACACTTCTGCACTTCCTTCTGGTCTATGTTCAAATGTCTCCTTATCAAAGAGACCAACCTATGTAAACTGGTGCCCCTGTTACTCTGTCCTCTTAACTTGCTTTATGGGACCTCCCTGGTGGCACAGTTGTTAAGAATCCGCCTGCCAATGCAGGGGACATGGGTTCGAGCCCTGGTCCGGGAAGATCCCACAGGCCGTGGAGCAACTAAGCCCCCGTGCACCACAACTACTGAGCCTGTACTCTAGAGCTCACGAGCCACAACTATGGAGCCCGTGTGCCACAACTACTGAAGCCCATGCGCCTAGAGCCTGCTCTCCACAAGAGAAGCCACTGCAATGAGAAGCCCGCACACTGCAACGAAGAGTAGCCCCCGCTCGCCACAACTAGAGAAAGTCCACACGCAGCAATGAAGACCCAATGCAGCCAAAAATAAATTTTAAAAAAACCCTGCTTTATATTTTAGCTCTTATCACCTGACATATTAAATATTTAAGTGCTTTCTACCTGTCTTCCCTACCAGAATGTAAATCTCATTAGTGCTGTATTCCCAGTACCTAGAACAGTGCTTGACACACAGCATCTACTCAATAAATATGAATAAAGAGGTCTCAAGAAAATGCTGGGATGTGAAGCCAGAGAGATTTGTTAGGCAGAACTCTTAAGGCGCCTCCAATATTCCCAGCTCCTGATGTGCATGCCCTGGATAATCTCCCCTCAAGTATGGGTGGACCTGATCTAATCAAGTGAGCCCTTTTAAAAGAGTCTAGTGATCAGAGACAGAAGTCAGAGAGATGTAAAGAATCTGTAGCAAATTCTTTCCTGTAGGCTCTGAAGAAGCAAACTACCATGCTGTGAAGGGGGCCATGTGGTAAGGAATTGCAGGTGGGCCCTCGGAGCTGAGAGTGATCCCCAGCCAGCAAGAAAATGGGGACCTCAATCTACACCCATTAGGAGCTAAATCCTATCAACAACCAGTGGGCATCAAGAAGGACCCCACACATCAGATGAGACTGCATCCCTGGCCAAATTTCAGACCTGTAAGACCCTGAGTAGAAAGCTCAGCTAACCCGTACCCAGACTCCTGACCCACAGAAACCATGACATGATAAAACTGTGTTATCTTAAGCCACTACATTTGTGGTAATTTGTTATGAAGCAATAGGAAACTATCAACCAGCCTTGAGGATTCAAGAACAACTCTGGTATAACATTGCCTTTGTTCACACACAAGTCGAGATCCCAAGAAGGACTGCCTGGTGAAGCAAATGAGAACTAGAACTATAGGCCTGTGTAAAAACAGGCCTGGGCAGGTGGTGGCTCCCTGTGTTAGGCTGTATGTCACATTAAACTGGAGGGAGACCAGAATGGTGAAGGTCCATGAGAAAAAGCTGGCGGAATGAAGCTATTTAGCCTGGATAAAATATATACTCAGGGTAAAATGAGAAGTGTCTTCAAATACTGCAAAGAGCTGACGTACAATGAGTGGGAAGGAAGCTGTGTGGAGACAGACTAGTTGCTGTGTAGTTCCAGAGGACAGAATTTGAACTAGGAGATAGGAAATATTTACAGGAAAGAAGTTTTCAGTTTAATGAAAGAAAGAACTTTCTAAGTCAGAGCTGAGTACCTACTGTGTTCTAAGAGCTGTGTTAGGCAATAGAGATATAAAACTGAAAGGAAAAATATGGGCTCTGCTTTCAAGGACCATATAAACTAGTGGAGGGGACTGACACATAAACAAATGATGGTTTCCAGTGGTAAGTGCTATAAAGAAGCATATATATGTAAGGGAAGGACATATCACAGGGCTGGAAAAGATTACTGCTATCTGTGGAGGTGACAAAAGGTTTTCTGGACATGTGACTAAACTATAGCTTTTGAAATATGAGTAAGAATTCACCAGTGAGCTGAGTAGTAGACAGTGTAGACAGAGGAGCCACATATGCAACAGCATGGAAAGATGACAGTATAGAGTCCAGGGAGTAAAATGTGGTGGGGACTGAGGCAGCAGAAGATGAGGCTGTTGGGTAAGGCAGAAGGCAGGATCTGTAGGTGACGAGAAAAAGTGAACAGAATTAAGCAGGGGAGTGACGCAGGTCAATACGTGTTTTAGAAAGATCACTTTTTGATGCTGACGTAAGAGGTGAACTCAAAGAGAAAAACTGGAGATGGCAAGATTAGTTAGGAACTGTTGCAGATAAGCAGACAAGAGATGATGCAGGCTGGAACCAGGAGAGGCAGTGGAGATGTTACCATCCCCTACCTGTGCTTTCAGAATTCAAAACAAATCTTGTAACCAAACATCTATACCATCCATACCTGCACTTTTTAAATTCCTTGTTAAGAAAAACGTTCCTTATCTGTATTTGCTTATGATATATAAAAACTAAGTAAGTGGTTACCTATTGGGGAGGGGAGCAGGTGGTGGCAGGACCCAAGGAGATGATGAACAAGGAGAGAAAGAGACTTTTACTATGTACCTTTTTATATTTTCTGGTTTCTAAATTGTATGAATGTATTACCTATTCAGAAATTAAAAAAAAAAAAAGAAAGAAAGAAAGAGAAAACATTTCCACCCATTCAGATAGGTTTACCTGTATGTGTTTCCACATTCTTTAGCATGTGGTTCTGTTTGCCTCGGGGGAAAGATGCTACCTGAGGATCCTGCCTCCTTACAGCACATTTCTCTGGGTCAACCCTTCTGGAAGACTTGCTGGCAACTGCCAAGTTCCCACTGTCACAGGCAGATTTTGCTGGTCTTTCATTGAGATTTTCCTTTGGAACAGAGGCCATGTTGCTTCTGGATCCTGCGTTTGTTTGCCGTTGGCCCTCCTGTTTTGGTGGATTCCTGCCTGGTCGTGGCCTGGCCCCCTCCACTTCCCAGGGAGGCCTCTTCTGTGGGTATCTTCTCTGCTCACTGCGCCTGGCCCCATACCCATCCGCTACTCCTTTTCTCGAGGATGCATCTGAAGAATCAGGGTGGATAGCCCCCACAGGTTTGGTGTTTTCAGGTCCCGCCTCCTCAGGTCTGGGAGTCATTCTGTGACCCCACTCACTTTTGAGTTTCCCCTTGACTTTTGGTCCTCTACCATAGCTGTATACAAATTGGGTTGCCTTTTTGGGTTTTGCTCCCCTGGGATCTGCACCGACAATTTCCTTCTCATTCTCAGAAGGGCTGTGCTCTCTGAGGTTTGTCCCACTCTCTGACTTGGCCACACTTTCTAAGCCAGCTGCATCTGAGGTCTGGTCAGTGAGACCCTGTGTTCTCTTGACTCTGATATGCTGCTTTTCACTCCTCAATTTCTGCCAAGGTTGATTTGGAAGGCCATGGTTCTTGAGTGATTTATTAGTAGCAGAGGATTGGAAAGAAGTCTGTTGACTCTTAGGTTTGCTTCCTGAAAGATAACTGTGATGAATAGCAGAGATGTCATCATAAGGGACTTGCCTGGAAAGGTGACAGGGAGGTGGTGAACTATAATTTCTTCTACCAATTTTATTAGAATCTAGTCTCCTTTGACTCCCACAGTTTAGACCAGAATTTTTTCTCTCCTGAGGAATGAACTCAGCAGCATCCGTATTGAATTTAAAAGTACCTAGGACATAAGAAACAGACATGCAGGTAAAGAAATTAATTGGTCACTCATGAAGCCTGAAGACTGTAAGCCATATCTAAAAGTTACTTTCCTAGGGACTTTGTATAAAACAGTCTCTATACAAGGTCTATGTTTCCTGTGAAGGTGGTAGGTTCAAGGTGCTTGTGGAAGACTGATCATTTCATATCCAGCAGCCTCACCAACAGCTACTGCTGAATTGCTAAGGAAAACTGCTCACCTGAGCTATCGGGTATTATTTATAAACGCATTTATCTTTATCGACAAATGTAAGGTCAGCAAACAGTTCGGGGTGAGACATCAATCAGCAGGTTCAATGTGGTCTTTCAAAACTCTAAGATAGCATTAAGTAAACAGGCTTTGGAGTCAGCCAAAATCAGTTTAAAGTCTGGCCCTCCAACTTATAGTATGAGCTTAGGGATACCACCTGATTGCTTTTAGCCTTAGTTTCCTCATAAATGACAAAAGTTGATAATACTATTCCAAAGAGTCATTGTGGAATCTAAGTAAGACTTCACACAGACAGTACTTAGCAGGATCAGTACATCTCATCTCTTCCCCCCAGGAATATATTTTAGGTTTTCCATACATAATCTCTGTAATATGGTCCAGAATTCCAGAGTCTCAAAAATTAAGCATATGCCCCTTCAACCCACTCATTTTTTCCCCCTAACATGCTTCTTTATAGTCAACTCAGTCTCTGAAGTCCAAAGATGAAATGATTTGCCTAAGGATACAAAACCAGTTAGTAGCAAAGTCAGAACTATGTGTAGCATACAGAATATTCTATGAATCAATAGGGCCTGGAATTTGCATTTAAATCCCTGCCCATCACTTGTGTCTTTATGCAAGTTACTTAATCTCAATAATGGAATAGTAAGAATCCCTACTTCAAAGAGTTGCTATGAAGATTAAAGCAAGTTTAGTAACATGTATAAAGTGATTAAAATGTGCTTTATTATTGCCATTAGGACTACAAACTATCTGAAACACAGACTTGACCACAGATGGGTGCAGTGCACAGCCTGTGGGGTTTCAGGTTTAATAATAAGCCCTAACATTTATTAGGTACTTAACATGTGTCAGGCACTATTCTAAGCACTTTGCATATGTTAACTCATTTAATCTTTACATTCCTGATGAGAAAATTGAGACACTGTAGAGAGTAAGTAACCTGCCCAAGGCCACAGAGGTATTCCAAAGCAGATTCAGGATTCCACCCCAAGCTATGTGACCCTAGAGATCACACTCTTACACTACACTCCAATGTGACAGGTTGGGTGGCCCATACTACAGAAACATATACTTAAGAACTGAGCGAGATCATAAAGGTCACAGGGTAACCTCTCTCTCAATCTAGGATTTGTCCTGAAAGCTTTCAATGGACAGAATTCTGGGGGTGGGGTGGAGGGCTTTACAAAACGGCAAGAGGATTAGACAAATTCAGAGGGTGACAGAGAAGCTGTTCCGGAAATATAAGAGATAACTTAGAGAGGTGAATGGGTAGATTAGACCAATTGGGTATTGTGTAGTTTTCTCCTGCTTGAAGAAGCAAGGCTGTAAAAGGGGCAGAAAAACGTCAGTAAAGGTGTCCAGAATAGCCTGGTAAAGGATGGGAAGAGGGTGTTTTCATGTTAAGCAGCAAAGAGTTGATGCAACTGGAGAATCTAGACAGGGCAGCACCTATTCATATAAAGTATGTGTTCCACCAGACATGAGGCAGTGGGCAAAGCCCTCTGAAAGATCCTTAAGAGACGTAAGGAAGGGGGAAAGGGCACAGGAAACTGAACACAAAGATCTGAGACACCTTTATTTTTTCACTATTTTGAGCAGCTGGAAGTTACTCAATAAATAGGATGTCTCATTCCCAAGGCTTGGCTATAGTGCAAGTGGTACCCAAGATAAGATCAAGATAAGATCCAAGGTAATACCATAGTAGGTGACCAACGGGTGGGTGGAGCAGAGTAAGGGAAAATCCAACTGTAGATTATAGAGTCCAGAGACAAAGTTGGCACTGGAGAGTCTGCCCACGGGCAGAAAGATACCCCTAGGACTGGGCTGGTGTTCCAGGACAATAGCAGGTAAGAGAATTAAACCTTGAGTGGGGATGGAGGTGTGGGTTAGAGATGATGCTGAAATAAGAACATGGAATAGGAACTAAGGCAAAAACAAACTAAGGCACAGGAGACAGACTGGGGAGGTCTTTGGACTGGGAGACTTTGCCTCAGTAGGTGGGGCAGAGGTTGTAGCCTGGGGCACAACACCATAGCCCCAAACTATGACTCACAACTAGCCCCACTCAATTCTGCTTCAAACATTGAATGGTGTAGAAATGGGCCAGAAGTAAGCCTAAGGATAGGAAGACCAACGGATCCAATTTAGAGGACTTGGGGAAAAAATGGGTGGAAGAAGAACAAAACACCAGCCTAACAAGGTCCCTACACTCCAAGATGAATTAATACCTAAATCAGGACTAGGGTACACCAATGCAGTGTGTTATCCAATTTTTTTGACCAAGACCCACAGTAGTAAATACATTTTACCTGCCACCAAGTACACAAATACATATATACTCTTCTCGGTGCCCCAACAGCTGATAGGTAGCAGAACGAAGACTCAAATTCATGACTGTTCACAAACCTCATGCTACAAACTGCTGCCCTGTTTTTTCAGAAAGAGTGGGTCATGAAATCAAATCATGCAGTGGGTTGGGACAAGTATTTTTTCAAACGAAATATGTAGTAGAGTGTATTGCATATAGGAAGGAAAACCACTGCTTCTTGAAATTTTTGGTTCGCTTTTATATTTATGTCTGTGTGCACTGAGGTAACCATGTAAAATATTCCTTTTCGGTCACTGTCCAAAGAGTTGGGAAAACAAAGATCTAAGGTACCCTGAAGGAAGTGGAAATGGATGTTTTATTAACAGCCAAATGAGGCTGTCTCTGCACACAAAGGCAACTCCGGGAGAGGAAGTAAGCTAACAATTGTGTAACAGGTACAGCAGCGGCGGGAACCCTCACTGTAATTGACTTATTTACTCCCAATTCACAGATGAGGAGAACGAGACTTCACACTGAGAGTTCGTGGCAGGCTGACACTGGAAACCACAGGCGCTCGGCTCGCGCACGCGCCGCTGCCCCAGGACGCACGAATACATCTTAAAGCGCAGCGAGCAAACCCGCTTTGCGTCGAGAGCCCGACACCGTCACGGGCGGTGACCCGGCCGACGCCCGCCTGTCGGATATCGCTGCCCTAGGAAGGCCGGGCTGAGCCCTGGAGAGGGCGGGACACCCACATCGACTTAGCAGGACAAACCCATTTTCCTTAGAAAACAGGTGCCGGGCTTCACTACGCAGTCAAGGATGGTTAAGATCTCGGTTCGCACGACGCGCGTGGCTTGGCCCTTCCGAGCCACTATCTCCAACCCTAGTACGCGCCACTCTCGCGATACGAATGGCCGGTGCCCTAGGACTCGTCACTGACTCAATTTCCGCTCCCCGAGAGGGGCCCAGTCCCGCGCGGGCCAGGACAGTACCTGAGACAGGAGGTGCCTCCGCCATCCCGTGCCGCAACACCTAAAGCGAGCCCTGCAGCCCAGCGAGCGCTGTCACCCGGTCACGTGCCTTGGACTTCCGGCGCCGCGAGAATATTCGCTTCTGCGCGCCCGGTAGACGGCCACAGAGTTTGCGCGGCCCGAGTCAACTGTGCGGTGCGTCCGTGACGTCAGACAGGCGCGCCAGGCTCCGGGCTGAAGGAGGTTGCTAGTGGCTGTAGGTGGCTAGGATACCAGGATAGGCGGGCCCGGACTTGCGTAATCAATAGTTGTTTTCCTTTTGAGAGTCCCTGTGCTCTCCTGCTACCATGCCCTTTTACCTTCCCACCCAACCAGCTTCACCTGGTTTTCTGGAGTCACCTCAGACAGCACCTCCTTACTAGAGTAGTTCAGGCTTAGGATTAAAACAAAAACAAAGTAGTCAAAAGGCGGTCTGGGAAAAAATACCTGCGAAACAAACGATCAAAGGCTAACATACAAATAGCTCTTATAAATCAGTTTAGAAAACGAACACCCATTTATTAGAAATGATAAAGGACTTGAACGGGCAGATGGACACAACGTGAGGGGGGAAAAGTTTGGAGGCACTTATAATTTTTAAAGTGCAAAATGTTTTGAGTGAATGTGTGGCGTTCTTTTGTTTGTGTGTTTTGTTGTTGCATTACTAACTAGAACACAACGTTTAAGTGTGAAGCATCCACATTTGTAAAGTAATTCACTGGTCCAGGCTTCCCCAAAACACAAAATAGAGTCATTCATTCACATACATTCTAATGCCTATTTTTGTCTTAGGCATTGCTCTAAGTGCTGGAGGTTAATGGTGAAAAAGACAAACATGGTCTCTGCCCTCAATGAAGTGCATTGTCTAGTAGGGGAGGTTAAAACTAAGTAATTTATATTTACAAACTAATAATTTGCGTTATGAAAGAAAGAAGTAAGGGTAGCAGTGATAGAGACTTACTAGGATGTGCTCCAGAAAAGGTGGCCAGCTTTCTTTGAGTAAAAGGACAGATGAGAAGGGTAAGCTATGTGAAGATTCAGAGGGAATAGCATGTGCAAAAGCAATGGAGGAAGGAAAGCGCTTGAAGTGTTCAAGTTATTGAAATATTTGCTGGACAGCAGTAAGCAAGGAGAGTGGCACAGTATGAAACTGGAGAGGTAGGTAAGGAGATCACGTGGATCATCCGCAGGCCATGATAATGGATTTTATTCGAAGAGCAACAGGAAGTTAAAAGGTTCTAAGGAAAGAAGTGGTATTGTTACCTAACTGAACACGGGTCTGCTCACTCCACGCGAAGCAAGGCCAATCTACTGACACCAGGTTTTGGTGAAGAAAAGTACAGTGCTTATTGCAGGGCACCAAGCAAAAGAGTGAGAGACAAGCCTCAGATCCACTCCAAATTGGTTTTTGAGTTAGAGTTTTTTTCGTTCTGTTTTGTTTTTTAAAGAGGAAGATAAAAGAGGCTGGGATTGATCATCATCTGGTGACATTTCTTAATCATAGTTTCGGGAGTCAGGATGTCTCTGGTTTACAAGTCTCTGGGCTGGTGGTCCATGGCTTGGGAGCTCATCTTGTCCTGAGTTTGTATGTTAATGATCCGTATAATAGCGATTTTAGTACATTAACAGTGTTACTGACAACAGCAATTTTCGTCATCTGATCTGGTTGATTTATGTTCAGATAGCACAGGATGGAGGTCAGAAGGAACACAAGAAAGGGAATAAAGTCTTGGATAGAGAGATTAATCGTAAACTCAGTAAGGGAACTCGGTTTTAGGGGCACTCAGTTTCAGTGTCTGAATTACCCTTAAAGATTTCTCATGCTCCCGGGTGAAGAGTGAATTGTGGGGGAGCAAGAATATAAGTGGGCAGAAAAGTTGCATTTTTGTATTATGTTAATACAGAAGATGGTGGCCTTGGACTAGAGTGACAGCAAATGTGATGGAGAGGAGAGGGCAGATCTAAGGTATATTTGAGATATAACCATTATCCAGCTTCCAAATGTTTTTTAAACCAAAAGGTGTGATGCGATAATCTCATTGTTCTGTTAATTTGAGTTTCTCTGATTACTGAGTCTGAACATTTCTTAGTGCCCTTTTGAGTTTCTCTTTTTGGATTGCTTATTCACATCCTCTGCCCATTTTTCTGTTGGGGTTGCTCAATTTTTCTTGCTGATGGTTTCTTGTATATTGTAGATATACGACTTGTATATCTTGTCAGTTTTAGACATTTCAGCTGTCTTCTATGATGTCCATTAGTTTTATCCTTCATTGATAAAAGGATTAAACATAAATCCTTAATTTTGACAGATAAGTTCATCAAACAAAAAACCTTATTATCCCCTTTAGAAATTACCAGTTGTATCAGTCTGAGTCTAGTCAGGAGAGAGGAACCACATAGTAATTTGAACAGGGAAGGTTTTATTTACTTAAAGACTTATTAACTATAACAAGGGATTAGAGTAATAAGGGACTGACTAGTAAAGAAGTAAAAGAGAACTCTAAAAGAATACAGGATTAGCAATGTAAGGAACAGCCACTTCCTCTAGGGCTGAGATAAAGTGTCCAGTGAAGATCACCCCAGAGCTGAGGTGCAGACTTTGTTAGAGGGGATGCGCCTATGGCTCACTAGATAGGGAAGCTGCTGTGGTGCTGCACTGGTGGAATTTGCCAGAAATCTACCTTATATGGTGCTGGGGAAAGCCATTCTTGGGGACGAGTCTCACAAACCACTTTGGGGACGTCTACTACAAACCACTTTGCGGGGGTAGGTGCCAGGAGAAATTTCTGGCTGCTGGCCATTATACACTGAAGAAACCAGGTGCTGAAGCACAGAAACCAGACGCTGGAGAAGCTGCCTACAGCACAGAAGCGTGCCCAACCTAAACACTAGAAACAGGAAAGGAAACCCTTTCCTCCTGCAGTATCTCTCTGTTGCCCTCTACTGACAAAATTTAATCCCTGCCAGCTGATAAAGGATAAGTATTTAAAGGGCCCAAATCCATTTCACAGAGCAGGCAAAAAGGATAAACTTGGAACTGAAAGTCAATAATTCATAACTGACACACTAGGGAACCCACTCATTATTTCCAAAACTTGTCAATAAATGGAAGTAAGCAAGCATTTATCCTGCCTTTCCTATACAAACAGTGCTTCACCCAACATACCAAAAGTTATGACAAACAACGAAAGCAGTGCTCAGGTGGGAATTTATAGCTATATATACTTAACATTAAAAAAGAAATCCAGGGGCTTCCTTGGTGGCGCAGTAGTTGAGAATCTGCCTGCTAATGCAGGGGACACGGGTTTGAGCCCTGGTCTGGGAGGATCCCACATGCCGCGGAGCAACTAGGCCCGTGAGCCACAACTACTGAGCCTGCGCATCTGGAGCCTGTGCTCCGCAACAAGAGAGACCCTGATAGTGAGAGGCCCGCGCACCGCGATGAAGAGTGGCCCCCGCATGCCACAACTAGAGAAAGCCCTCGCACAGAAACGAAGACCCAACACAGCAAAAATAAATTAATTAATAAACTCCTACCCCCAACATTAAAAAAAAAAAAGAAATCCAAACAATGGAATATTATTCAGACCTAAATAGAAATGAGCTATCAAGCTATGAAAAACACATGGAGGAAACTTAAATGCAAATACTAAGTGAAAGAAGCCAATGTGAAAAATCTACATACTGTATGTTTCCAACTATTGTATATAACATTCTGGAAAAAGCAAAACTATGGAGGCAGTAAAAAAAAAAAACCCGTGGTTTCCAGGGATTAGAGGGAAGGAAGGGATGAATAGGCAGAGCACAGAGGATGTTTAGGGAAGTGAAACAACTCTGTATGATACAATACTATAATAGTGGGTTCACTGTCAAAACCAATAGAATGTACAACACTAAAAGTACTCTAATGTAAACCATGGACTTGGGTGATGACGAGTCAATGCAGGTTCATGAGTGGTAACAAATGTCCCACTCTGGAGCAGGACGTCTCTAGTGGGGGAGGCTGTACATGTGTGGGGACAGGGCGTGTATGGGAACTCTCTGTACGTCCGCTCAATGCTGTTGTGAACCTAAACTGCTCTAAAAGTATTTGTTTTGTTTTTAATTTTTTGGCTGCTCCACTCGGCCTGCGGGATCTTGGTTCCCCGACCAGGGATCGAACCCACACCCCCTGAAGTGGAAGCGTGGAGTCTTAACCACTGGACCGCCAGAAAAGTCCCCTTAAAATGATTTATTAATAAAGAAGGTAGATCTCAAATCAATAGCCTAAACTTCTACCTTAAGGAACTAGAAAAAGAAGAGTAAACTAAACCAAAACAAGTAGAAGGAAAGAAATAATAAAAGTCAAGAGCAGGAATTAATGAAATAAAAAATAGAAAAACAATAGAAAAAAATCAACAAAAACAAAGTTGATCCATTCACCAAAAACATCAAAATTGATCAGCTTTTAGCTAGACTGACCAAGAAAAACAAAAAAAGAGAAAAATTCAAATCACTAAAATTAGAAATGAAAGAGGGGACATTACTCCCAACCTTATAAAAATAAAAAAGGATCATAGGTAATAATGAACAAAAGTGTATGCTAGCAAATCAGATCACCTAGATGAAATGGAAAAATTCCTAGAAATACACAAACTATCAAAACGGACTCGGAATTCCCTGGCGGTCCAGTGGTTAGGACTCTGTGCTTCCACTGTAGGAGGCCCAGGTTCGATCCCTGTTTGGCGAACTAAGATCCCACAAACCGTGTCGCGTGGCCAAAATAAATAAATAAATAAAACGGACTCAAGAAGAAATAGAAAATCTGAATAGACCTATAACAAGTAGAGATTGAATTAGTAGTTTAAAAAAAAAAAAAAAAGCTTCCCACAAAGCCAGGCCCAGATGGCTTCACTGGTGAATTCTACCAAACGTTCAAAAAATTGACACCAATCCTTCGAAAACTCTTCCAAAAAACAGAGGAGAAAGTAATACTTCCCAACTCATTCTCTGGATGAAAACTCTGCCTTAGGGCAATCATTGCCTATCTCTTCATTGAAGAAATTTATGGCAACAGTCAGACTGCTTGTCCATGAAAACAGGTTCGTACTGATCAGGCACCCTCGGACAGTGGTTCTTAACGTTAGCTACACATAAGAACTACCTGGGGAGGGCTTCCCTGGTGGCGCACTGGTTAAGAGTCCACCTGCCGATGCAGGGGACACGGGTTCGTGCCCCAGTCCGGGAAAATCCCACGTGCCACGGAGCGGCTGGGCCCGTGAGCCATGGCCGCTGAGCCTACGCGTCCAGAGCCTGTGCTCCGCAACGGGAGAGGCCCCAACAGTGAGAGGCCCGCGTACCGCAAAAAAAAAAAATAAAAATCGAAACAAAAAAACCCCCCTAACTCAAAGACCAAGCTGGAGTGGATCTGAGACTTGTCTCTCACTCCCTTGCTTGGCACCCTGCAATAAATCCTGACTTTGCTGCAAACACCCGCTGTCAGTTTGGCTTTCTGTGCCATGGGCACATGAGCCCATTGATCGGTTACGGCTCGCAAGTGACAGGAACCCAATTCCAACTAGTTTAAGCCGAAAAGGGGTTTTGTTGGCAGAATTCTCAGTTCACAGAACTAAAGGAGGAGTTGCAGAGACTTGGAGCACTCTGAGAATCTCAAAGATCAGAAGTCAGGGCTCAGTGCCATGTGGATTCTTTCATTCTGCCTCTTGGCTGCTCTCTCGACTCAGTATCTCAAACTTCTCAGACTGATAAAGAGTAAAAAAAAAAAAAAAAAAAAAAAGGAAAGCATTTCCCCTTAGAAAATTTGAGGGATGAACTTCAATAGGCACAAACCTGGTTACAAGCCCACTCCCATAGTGGAAAAGTAAAGGTAGGGCTACTCTAATTGGTATTTTTCCAATCATCACACATTTGGAATTGGGGAGGCAGTTCTCTAAATGAAAGAGAATGCTGTTCTGAAAAGACTAAGCAGTAAACCATTACAGAGAGGCAGGGGCCAATAGGCAGCTTTTTAAGCCCTGCTGGAGGTGTCAGGGAACCAGGACTTTATGCAAGAAGGGAAAGCAGGTCATTTCTTCGCAAAGGCTATGTGAAGGATGTCCAAGCCAAAGAGAGTTGAAAAGAGAAAAGGAGGGGCTGGGTTTGAGAAACACGTAGGGGTTAAAAGCAGGGTTTAATGATTAATGGAATGTGTAGGATGAGGCAAAATGTAGGCATCAAGCACAACTCAAGAGCTTTCTGTTTTGAATGATGGAGGATAATGGTTCCATTAGCTGAGGCAGGGAAAACAGGAGGTTAGGTCTGAGGGAAAGATAATGGTTGTCTTGGCCACTTGAATGTGAAGTGTCTGTGGGCTTCTGGAACATCCAGATCACTCTTAGGCAACGAGTGGATATAAACAGGATTCTGAAACTCAGGGGCAAGACCAGGGATACAAGTATAGACTTAGAAGTCAGCAGTTAAAGCCAGGAGAATAGCTGAGATTATTAAATATAAGTGAGCAGAGAAAGAAGTACTGTGGATAAAGGCTGGACTCCTGAGGAACACCAACATTACAGGGTTGGAGAGATGAGAATTTCAGAAAGGAATCTTGGAGGGAATAGACAGAAGAATAGAAGAACCACAGAGTACCATCACAAAAGCCAAGGGAAGAGAGACTGGTAGAATGACTGTTCCCTGGTATCCAATGTACTCAAGTGGTCTAGCTGGAGCATTAAATGTCACCCACTAAAACTGGCAATATATGGGTCACTGATTTAACACTGGCAAGATAAGAAATAAAGCAGGAACGTTGGTTGAGTGTGAAGCTCAGGGTAATGAGCTTAATTTGGATGTTAGATTTTAGGTAGTGGTGGGCCATTTAATTTGGAATACCCAGAACTGAAAAAAAGAATTGGGAAAGAGGTCTGGGCTAGTAACAGTTATTTTGAGGCATTAGTTCATAGGTAATAGTTAAAATCATGGGTGTGAGTTATCTCAAGGAAAGTATGAAGGGTAAGAAGTCATCCCAGATTAGAACTATAATGGAAGAAATATTAAAAGGGCTGAGTGAGAACTTGTAAGGAAGCCAAGGAAGGTTTCAAGAAGGTAATGATGAATAGTGTAATATTTGCTCCACTGGAAGTCTTCTTCAAGGGTGAGGTTAGTGGGGATGGGAGAGGGTTACATCCATGTCTCATCCTCACCTACAACTAGACAGTGAAGTTTTGAAGAGAGGAGCTGTGATTGTTCTTGGTATCCCCTGGGTTGGTATAGAGACTCTACAGGGCTGGTGTTCAATAAATGTTTATTGATCTGCTGACACATGAAAGGCTGGTGCATGTGACACTGTGAGGCAGCCAGTGAGGCTGGCAGAAGGGAGGATGGATCATTAAAGACCCTGAAATCTAGCAGGAATTTGGACTTGCTGTAGCACTCCAGGTACTTCCCAAGAAGGGAATAAAGCCCACTTTTTTTTTTTTTTTTTTTTTTGCCAAGCTGCGCAGCTTGCAGGACCTTAGTTCCCCGACCAGGGATTGAACCCAAGACCATGGCAGTGAAAGTGCCGAGTGCTAACCACTGGACTGCCAGAGGACTCCCAACCCCTGATTTTTAATTGTTAATAACCCCTCATATGAGACGTGGCAGTTAACAAAGTACTCAAGACAATCAATTATTCCTCACAAAAGCTTGTGAAGGAAGCATGATTTTACTAGTAAGGAAATAAAAATTTAGAGGTGTGAGTGGGCTACTTAGTAGTTATTAGATGCAGACCCAGGGCCCAAGCCTGGATTGCTCCTTGTTCTTTCCACTATACCACAATGCTGCCAGTTAAATTCGATATCTGTAGTGGAGTTTTTAGGCTGAGTCGACATTAAAATTATATTAGGGGCTTCCCTGGTAGCGCAGTGGTTGAGAGTCCGCCTGCCGATGCGGGGGACACGGGTTCGTGCCCCGGTCCGGGAGGGTCCCGCATGCCGTGGAGCGACTGGGCCCATGAGGATCCCACATGCCATGGAGCGGCTGGGCCCGTGAGCCATGGCTGCTGAGCCTGCGCATCCGAAGCCTGTGTTCCGCGATGGGAGAGGCCACGGCAGTGAGAGGCCCACGTACCGCAAAAAAAAAAAAAAAAAATTGTATTAAATTTGGTTTCTGTAGTGGAAGTTTCAGGCTGAGGTAATACTATTAAAATTATATCCTTTTGAAAAATATTTATTGAGTATAAATAAATGTCCTATACATTAAATATCAAGAAATATTCATTATTGATTACAAGTCCACTGTAATACTGAATGAACCACAGAATCAAAATAGCCACCCATGATACAGTAGTGATAATTCCATTCCAATACTGGACACAGTAATGATTTACTCACAAGACACAACAAAACTCACCAAAAAAGGCCATCACTTTAACCAACCTATAATACCACAAGAGAAAATGGTTTTGAATCATAATATGGACAGTCCCACTAATCTCGTCTTTGTCATCAATTTATCGGGTCAATTTGAGATTGTGGAGATATGCTGTCATAGAACTTAAAGATTCCCATTTTCTTGGTTTTATCTCAAAATTATTATTAAGGAATGAAGTTATACATAC
Source organism: Lipotes vexillifer (assembly GCF_000442215.2). Taxonomy (NCBI): domain Eukaryota; kingdom Metazoa; phylum Chordata; class Mammalia; order Artiodactyla; family Lipotidae; genus Lipotes; species Lipotes vexillifer. Next base: position 1,432,906 of record NW_006791887.1, on the reverse strand, counting down.
CCAACGATACTTTTAAGTAAGTTAGTCTTTCATAAGAGAAAAGGAATAAAAATTTAGTATGAAGAAAGCTTCCTTCAAGCAATGAGTCTCGTAACGGAAGAAAAATGAAAGCAATGTAATTAACTTTTCCTCCAAAGAAAGGAAAGAAACCTAAATCTGTTATGGCAAACTTGGAAAGATAAATATTTCCTAGTCCCAGAATATGTGTTTATTTTACATGATGTACTTGAATGATGCAAGTCTACGAAGCAGGGATCTGTGGCAATCCGAATTCATCCACCAAGACACCATCCTGTGAAAAGGAAGAAATGTTTAGTGCTACTATTTTCCAACTGATTAGAAAAAGAAAAAGATTACAAATGTTTAGTAGTCAAAACTCATTTTTAAGTGCTTAATCAATGAAAAAAATCCCACTGATAAGATGAGAACAAGCTGTTTTATGAAAGGTAAAGGGGGTTAGTGATAAACCAGGAAAAGAAGTGGAAGGGATCAAAAGGGATGACTCCTTGCAGAGTAACAGAAGAGTACAGAGAGAAAGAGAAACCTAAGAGTAAACCTAGAAAGGGGAAAAGGGGACTGGGAATGTCCAGGAGTGAAGGCAGAGGGGTGAGTGCTTGCCTCCAGATTCCCACTTTCACTCTGATCCCAAAGTGAACCAATACCTTTTGTAGCCTCATCAATCCTTTTATTTATTTAATTATTTTTTAAATTTTATTTATTTAATTTATTTAGTTTTGGCTGCGTTGGGTCTCTGTTGCTGCACGCGGGCTTTCTCTAGTTGTGGAGAGTGGGGGCTACTCTTCGTTGTGGTGCGTGGTCTTCTCATTGTAGTGGCTTCTCTTGTTATGGAGCATGGGCTCTAGGCACACGGGCTTCAGTAGTTGTGGCTTGTGGGCTCCAGGGCGCAGGCTCAGTAGTTGTGGTGCATGGGCTTAGTTGTTCGCAGCATGTGGGATCTTCCCAGACCAGGGCTCGAACCTGTGTCCCCTGCATTGGCAGGCGGATTCCTAACCACTGCACCACCAGGGAAGCCCGCCTCATCAATCCTTGAAGGAGCAGTGCTCTGGGACAGGCAGTCACTTCCATATCACACTTTACTACAAACTTATAGGCAGTGACACCACTATCAATTCAGAAACCATACCTCAACAGCACATTTAAGTCAGGAATCTGTGACCTTCTAAAAGTGGAAATAACACACATCCCTCAGGGACCTGTTACCAAGGATTTGAAAAGATGAGCTATGGTAGTGTTAATAAAAATGATTTTAGGTATGCTGAGAAAAAGCAACCTATGCACCTGGTGCCTTGAAATGGTGAGGGTGGCTTGTGTAGTAGAGAAAGGTAAGACGACCCCAGGCTCAAGTAAGGGCGGGGAGGGGTAAGGTAGGGGAACACACACATTCATCAAAACCAGCTATAAGGGGGACTTCCCTGGTGGCGCAGTGGTTAGGACTCCTTACTCCCAATGCAGGGGGCTCAGGTTTGATCCCTGGTCTGGGAACTAGATCCCACATGCATGCTGCAACTAAGAGTTCACATGCCACAACTAAGGAGCTGGCAAGCCGCAACAAAGGAGCCCACTTGCTGCAACCAAGACCCAATGCAACCAAATAAATAAATATTAAAAAAAAAATTCAGCTATAAGGGACCTGAGAAATTACCTACTTTCCCAACTTTTTGTTCCCCACATTGCACAGGTAGGAAAAACATGAGGTTCAGAGAGAAGATATGAACTTCTAATTTGCTCAAAGTCACACAGTGAATAAAGGCAGAGCTGAGACTGGCTCCCACTCTAGGATTCTGTCAACTATACTGTGCACCTCAATGTGCACGTTGGGAGTAGGTAAACATCAGGACTGTAAATGGCCAGTGGCAATAGAAAAAATGACACGTGATACCAGAAACTCAGATGGGGTAAACAGGATTTTATAAGCAGCAAAATTTTATCTATTTATAATGACAAGCATGTAGATTTGAACAGGGCTTTAAGTTCGCAAAGTCCTTTTACATACAAGATCTAATTTGATCTACACAACAATTATGCGAGATAATTACAGTTATCTGCATTTTATAGATGCAAGGAACAGAAAAGTTCAAAACAGCTAAGTGATTTGCCAAGGTCTCACAGTTAGTGATGTCAATCTCAGGCTTACACCCATGTGTCCTGATTCTTTTTCCTTGTTGAAGTAGAATCTTTCTACATTAAATTTTATACTTAAATTATGAATCCCTAGTTCAAAAAAAGAATCCACCCTATTATTGATCATCGTGTCTGGAGTGGACCTTTATTTTATGCTGCCACCCCGCAAGGTTCATGCATATGTTGCTGCTGCTTTCCCAGGAAATGTCTAAAACCCAATAGCACCCAGTCCAAGCTCACTAAAGTGATTATGTATACTATACAAATTGTCATTGAATAAAACGATCCCTGGGCCTCAGTGACACTATTTATGTAGCCTATCCACAATCCAATGTGGGAAAACTGGGCTTTCAAGGGTTCCCAAAATAATGACAGTCTTTCCTTGTTCTTACTTAAGAATACCTTTTAGATTCCCAGACCATTTTGCATAGAAAATAAAACAGAAAAAGCTTTCACCTTATTCTTTGTGTCAGTGGGAACACCTTCTGGAATTGCAGGTGCAGCTGCTGCTTCATCCAAATAAGAACTGTCTTCATCAGCCAGAAGCTCATCGCCCAGTGCATCCAACTCTGAGATTGAAATAGTCAATATTTCAAAAAAATGCAAGCAAGAAAACTGGCAGCTAATGTTAAGAAAGTTGGCCAAATTATTTGTAATAAGATGAAAACTTAGAAATAAAGAGAAGGGATTATTAATTTCTATTTTCAAAATAAAAGATGGCCATTGTAAGAAATTTTCAAGGGAACTGCTGTGGTAAAAATCCATGAAAAACAAAAATTAAAATAAAACAAACAAACAAACAAAACCATTCCCCACAGGTTTATAAGGTCCATTCTTCATGAGAAGACTCTATAGTTATTGGTTGGCTAATTCAAATTAGAAAATCCTGATGATAACAAATCCTCTCCCATTTATTGATGAACTTGAAAGCAGGCAGTGAAAGGAGGCATGAAATTGTTGTATAGTGAGTGACCATTGCGTGAGATCAGGCTTTAAAAATAAGTCTATGGCAAAGTGAGTTGGAAGTGACCAGGGGAAATGGCAACAGCAGGTAGAGACTCATCAGAGGAAACTTGAGATGAGAAATAAGAAAATAAAGAAAGAAACAGGGGAAAAAACGTTCTAGGCAAAACAGATCATGGAGAGAAAGAAGTAGTAAGGGGACAGGGGAATCATGCAACAGAAAACCCAGTGTGGGGTGGTCCTGCCATCTACCCAGTTGCTCATGCTAGAAATTGACAAACACCTCTGACACCTCCCTCTCTCTCCACACCCAATCAATCACTAGGTCTTGTCCATTCAACCTCCTAAAATTTCTTCAATATGTCCACTTATCTCTGTTTTTGCTACCACCACCATAGTCTCAGCCACCACAATTTCTTAAATGGACTACAGGAATAGTTTCTAAACAACTCTCTGTGAGGCCACTTAACAACCCCTTCCATTTTGTCTTGCTACCCTCTGCTCATCCTTCAGGTGCAATAACTGTCACTGACTCCCAAATAGGTTAGATTCACTGGCTATGTGCTCCTATGGTACCCCATACTTCTTCCCAACAGTCTGTGCTCTTATAATTAATGAATTACTTGAAACAAGCAGTTTCTTACCCCTGCTAGAGGAGAAGCTTCATAAATGCAGGGATTGTGTTTGTTTTCTTCAAGGCTGAATCCCCAGCATCTAATACAGTGCCTGGCATATAGTAGATACACACTAAGTATTTGCCAACTACTGTTTCTTGATCTGCTTCGCTGTTCTGAGGGAGAGGATTCCAGCAGGAAAATAAAGAGAAAAAAAAATCAAAAGGAAAATGGCAGGGAATGGCAGTGTTTGGATACCAAGCACCAGGTCAGCAGAGGACTTTGCCTAGACATTCCTTCAGAGCTTGTCCATCCCGGAGTTGGTGGGGTATGCAAATCTGATATGGCTGCCTCTCAAGCTCTTTGCCCAGAGACTACACCATAAACTCTCAGGGAACTGTTGCAGAAATTTTCTCTAACATTTGGCAGAAAAGGTCCCAGGCAGTCGCTCCTCTCAGATGCTAAAACTACATATATAGTGCTTTTCCTATAACTTACCTGCTTCTAGGTCATCTTCATCTAATTCTGGGGTGCCGTAACTACGACTCAGTGCTTCTTGGATTTCATTTGCATCTTCCATCATATCCTCTAGCTGGTCTTGTAGATCCTACAAAAATATATGACAGGATTTTTATTCATTTCTTACCATTTTTCTCTAACTAGCCCCTGTCCCTATTTTCTCCCCTGAATCTCAGAAACAAGCAATGGCCCACATAATCTTCCTATTTTGGGTGGTAAAATGCAAACTTAAAAATAAAGAATAGAATTGGTAACCTTGCATTTGAATTTAAGGTGCTTCACAGAAATCCAAACTTCTATTGCAAGAATAGATGCCCAATCAGCTCTCTCATTACAGAAAGTTTGCTTGAAACATCAAATCAAGCAACAGTTAACACTATCAAAATTTTTCTAGTTAATAGAGAAAAGGAGGTAATTGAGACAAGCAAATTACTCTTCTTCAGTCAGCCAAAAACTGACTACGCTGTACAGGGCAAGGAAGCAGTAGCGGAAACAACTGGGTAGTACAAAAGAGTTGTTCTGGGCCCACCCCGGATGGGGAAACAGAAATGTAATCAGGATAGGCTTGATACCTGAGACCAGGCTGGTGAAAAAAATTGATTGAGGGCATAAATCTTCTGGGAATTATCTATTTGTACTTAACTGGGAGACTATTACAAGGCCAGAAAGAATGTAATACCAATCTGAGAAGGACTATAGCATAATAAAGGGCAGTTAGTATAATGGTTAGAAGAGCAGACTCTGGAGTCAAACATATCCAAGCTAAAATTTGGCCATTACTCAATGAAAAGTAATGTCTCTTAGCCTTTATTTCCTCATCTGTAAGATGGGGTTATTAATAGTCATTCTTCATAGAGTTATTATAAGGATTTATTGCAATAATATATGTCATAATATGTGTCAAACACTAAGCACTTAATACTATATATCTTCTACTGTGTTAAGGATGTGCAAAACAATATGTTTTTCATATACTGAAAATTCCACATAGAGGGGAATGGACTAGTGTTGATAACACAGAGGGTCCAAATCAGCACCACTTATCCTTCAGAATTTCTAGAGCAATGCAAAACATTTAAAAACTCCTTCCTGGCCCCCAGATTAGGTTTGTTTTTCCATATAAAGGGTATAAAATAAAGCAGAGAAAAACATTTTTTTCAAAAGAAAATGCTTTGCTTTTCTGCATTTCCAAGTGCCAAACTATTGTACGTATGTAACAGTCTGCTATACAGAGAAGCACTGACTGAAACAATACTTAGAGTGAAAATAACATAAACTAATCAAGTTGAACTTATATTATGCTTTTACATGTCAGGACAAGTCTGCCAAAATCATCTATAGATAGGATTCCTAGCAATAGACTCTAGGATAGACACAGAAAAGAAAAAAATCATCACAAAGAATTAGCAGGTTCAGTTCTGGAAAAACAAAAATCAATACAAAACAAATATAAGCACTACACTTGATGTGCAGAAACTGGGAAACAAAAAAGACAGAAACAGGGGAACATACATACATAGAGGCAAATTTTCTGAATGAGTACTATAAAACAGTGAAAATGTTTAAAAGTAAAGTATTTTAGGAAAACAAATGGAATTCAAAATACCTAGACCAGCCAAAGACACATACCCATACACATCAAAAAAGTTACAACGAAAGGGGCTTTCCACCTGTAATGCAGGCAAATCTATGAGGTGACAGGAGAAGGATAATTAGATGGGGAGAGAGCCAGACAACCATGGGTGAAAGACGAAGAAACATACAAAAAACCAGAAAGATCAAAATTTCTATTTTGTTCATTAAATAGCACTAAGTAAAACACAAGGAACCCGAAAAGCAGAAAATAAAATTCAGTTTCATTTTATTTTATTATCAAATAATATACAAATAAGACACGCATACTCAGAACATTTTTCTCAGTGAATCTCCTGGAAGATATCACTAAGCCTAAATTCTTGTAAGCAGAAACTGGTGTGGAGGATTAGAAAGAGGGTCCTGAAAAGTATAAGGAGGGGTGCTGGAAAAGAGCAAGATGGGAGGAATGCGTTCACTTACTAAAGACCAGAACTACCCTACCAGAGAATACATCTGCAGAAGCCGTAAAATGCTGGGGACATAGTAAATATTCCATCAACAAATAACACTCCAATTGGGCAGAACTGCTTTATCTCCACGAATGGCCTCTAGTTCATTTGTTCATCAATCATTATATACTTTCTAAGCACCAACTATGGACAGGCATTGTTTGGGGCACTGGGGATACAACAGTGAACAAAACTGAGTCCATGCCCTCTTAGAAAGAGACGTTCTACTCTGGGGGTTAGAACTATCACATATGCAGAAAGGAAGCCTTTTCCTCAGGCCAGTCACTACTCCTTCCGCTAACCCTGTTTGCCATCTGTGCTCTTCAATTGAGAGAGGCGACAGGAGCCAAACTCTTAGGGCTCAGTGCCCCAGCCAAAACATGATCTCAAAAAGAAACGCTAATTTTAAGGACCTAATGACATTATTATTAAAAATCTAGGGACTTCCATGGTGGGCCAGTGGGTAAGACTCTGTGCTCCCAGTGCAGGGGGCCAGGGTTCGATTCCTGGTTGGGGAACTAGATCCCACCTGCTGCAACTAAGAGTCTGCATGCCGCAACTAAGAGTTCGCATGCACAACTAAGAAGCCCGTATGTAACAACTAAGAAGCCCGCATGCCACAGTGAAGATCCCGTGTGCTGCAACTAAGACCCAGTGCAGCCAAAAAAAAAAAAAAATCTAAAGAAATGGGGGTAGGGGATCAAGAGGCACAAACTACTATGTATAAAATACATAAGCTACAAGGATATATTGTACAACAAGGAATACAGTCAATATTTTATAATAACTATAAATGGAATATAACCTTTAAAAACAAGATGACTCAAGTTCTGGGGATCTAAAGTACAGCATAGTGGCTATATTTAACAATACTTGCAAGTTGCTAAGAAAGTAAACCTTAAATATTCTCACCACAAAAAAATAGTAATTATGTGAGGTTATGAAGGTGTTAACTAACTTTATAGTGGTAACCATTTCACTATATATATATGTATCAAATCATCATATTGTGTACCTTCAACTTACACAATGTTATATGTCAAGTGTATCTCAATAAAACTGGGGGAAAAAATATAAAGAGAATTACTAGAAGAGGGAACCAATTCTACACCAGGAACTGTGCTAAGCACTTTACGTATATGTCCTCATTTTACACTCGGGACAATCCTGGGAGATGAGCAGCAACATCACTACTTTACAATTGAGGCAACTGACTAAAAATCATTAAGTGAGTTAGAAGTAAAAGGAAACTGGGTGCTTATTCACTGGGTGCTTATTATGTGCCAGGCATTGTGCGTTTAGATACACCAGCTCATTTATTTCATCCTAATTATAATTGTATGTGGTATTAGGATCCTTAGGTTAACAATGAGGAAAGTGAGACCTTTGGAACCCTTTCCCAAAGTTACTCTATTAGTAAATGGCAGAACCCAAGATTCAATCCCTCTCCTGTGCTCTTCCCATCACATACACAATCATTTTGATTCTTTCAGAAACAAATGTATATTCTTGGAGAATCCAGTACACATCTCACCTCAATCTGGTCGATTTTCACTTGCTTGTATGCTTTCTTCATTTCCTTTACACCCAGTTTCATAGCATCAACCTAAAAAAAGGAAAGAGAAAACGCCATGTCTTAAGAAGTCGTGTTGGTTAAACTGCCTTTTAAAAACCATGGGAAAAGAGCACAGAGTACAAAAATAAAATAAAATAAAACAAAAAATAAAATAAAACCATGGCAAAGGTGTTTTGGGAGTACCGTGGTCTTGGTGTCCTTCAATGACTGGATGGTGTAATTGGCTTGTTCCATGTTAAATGACTGTTGGGCAAGATTGTCCCGCTGCTGCTCATACCTTTTTAGAGTCAATTGAGAAGGATAAATGTGAGCCAGATAGAAATCCTCACGAAGAAAGTATCTCTAACACAAAATAAGAGAATTTTCTTAAAAACAATAACAAACGTTAAAAAATTAAATATACAGAAAAACTGGGAAAAACAATTTAATCAATCTAACACAAACATCATTTGATGTCCCTCCAGTCTTTTTCCTTTGTATATATTTTAGTTACAACACTATTTTCCACTTAACATTATTATTATTACTGCTGCTTTCTACATTGCTAAGAAGTTTTAATACATATCTTTATAATGTTTTAGATTATTTCCTATGCTAAATTCCCCGAAATGGAATTCTTGGGGGAAAGGGCAAGACTGTTTTTAAGGCTCTTCATACATATAGTGAAACTGTTTTTCCAGTAGACTGAACTCCTTGAGGACAGGTATGTTATTTTATTAACCTCGTATCCACAAATAGGTAATCTATCCAACCTAATATAATGCCTGACACTCCATGTTTTTTTAAAATAAAGCTTTATATCAACTTATAATACTGCCTCAAAGACTTATATCACTATAGTCCTTATACAATATTTCGAAACCATCTAACCATCCAAACAAAAGAAAAATGGTCAGTGATGCAGGCAAATGGTGGTGGAACATTACTACCCCGTTAAAAAGTATGTTTGCAAAGAATATTTAGAAGGACAAAAATACTCATGATATAACATTAAGTGGAAAAGGATAACCTATATACATGCCATTTGTTATCTTCTAAAAAATTATATGCACACATACCATGTATGCACAAGCAGAGAAAGAAACTGTAAAAATAGCATTTTAAAGGTGGTTATTTCTGCTAGTAGGAATCTAGGTAGATTTCCTTTTCTTCTACTCATGTTTATGTACTTGCCAAGTTTCTACAATGAATAATATCCTTTTATTAAAAAAAAAAGTTACCTAAAAATTGCAATGCTACCAATTAGAGAGGTAACAGTTTTATCACACTCTCTCACCACTCTAGGCATTATAATTTATTTTTCCAATTCTGTCTAATCTAAAAGGAGTAAGATGGTGTCTGATGTCTTATAAGAAGTTAGTTTATAAATAGGAATAGAGATATCAACAATTTTTCTGGTTCTTTATTAGCTGATTACATCTGACCTCTATAACCCTGCAGAGGGTCTCAACAGCTCACAAGGGTAAGTACCAAAGATACTCTTGGGCTTCTGCTCAAACACTGGGACACAGTCACCTAAAACAAATTAAGGACCGTTAAATATTCTGATGGGAGGGAACAAATATTCAAGATTCCCAATTTTACAGACAAACAAATAAAAATTTAAAAGGCACACTCTAATTAAATAAATGGGAGAATCAAACTCTATAGATCTGGGCAGTCCAATACAGAAGCCACTAGCCACACATGGTTACTTAAATTGTTAAAATTAAATAAAATTAAAACTTGAGTTCCTTAGTCACACTAGCTACATTTCAAGTGCTCAATAGCCACACATGGCTAATAGCTACTGTACTGAAGAGCAGAGATACAAAACACCTCCCATCAAAGCAAAAAGTTCTATTTAAATGGACAGTGCTGCAACAGATGTTGCTGAACATGCACGGGGAGAAAAACCCAGCTAACTGTATGTGTAAATGAAATTTGCAATTAACTCAAGAATACTTATAAAGTGGTATGAAAACCTAACGGAATGGAAGACCATTTCCCTTTTGGTTAAACCTGCTAGAGGAAAGGAGGTTATGCTTATAACTTACATCCGCTTTTGCTTTAAAACCCGCAAGGCTTTCTGCTTGACCATATTCTAGGGAGAAAAACAGATTTTAATGAAAAGAAGTAAAAAATATACATATGGTAAAAAAAAAATCTCCCATATCCTCACATACCTACTTCCTCTCATCTTCAAAGTAGTAGACACAGTGACTCCTGGATTGTTCACTTCCCAAGCAGGCTTTAAGCCCCAGCTTGTCTCAGTGATTGGCATCCCACATCTCAGTGTACTGAAGTACATTTCCTTTTCCTAGTGCATATTATCTCTACTCCCAGCCCCAAGACGGCCGATTTTTTTTTTTTTTTTGCTGT
>NW_006791887.1:1422100-1422422 GCF_000442215.2 Lipotes vexillifer | reverse complement strand
CCCGTATCCCCTGCATTGGCAGGCGGACTCTTAACCACTGCGCCACCAGGGAAGCCCAAGACGGCCGATTTTGTATATCTAGGTGCCTTAGGGAGATTCCCAATTTGGATAGTCTGCTACCCACTCAAACTCAGCATGCCCAAACTCCTCAGCCTGCTCTTACCTTGGAAATGACTAATAATGGCCCCGCCAGTCTCTCACTTCTCTAGGTTGAGAACTGTTACATCCACCTTACCTTTCCTCTCTCTATTGTGTCTTCATGCACTGCCATCTTAGATTTTCAGAACTCACTTTTTTTTTTTTTTTTTTTTTTTTTTTTTGT
>NW_006791887.1:1412357-1422022 GCF_000442215.2 Lipotes vexillifer | reverse complement strand
CTCTCCCGTTGCGGAGCACAGGCTCCGGGCGTGCAGGCTCAGCGGCCATGGCTCACGGGCCCAGCCGCTCCACGGCATGTGGGATCTTCCCGGACCGGGGCACGAACCCGTGTCCCCTGCATCTGCAGGCGGACTCTCAACCACTGCCCCAGTGGTTGAGAGAAGCCCCAGAACTCACTTTTAAATTGATTCCTCTCATGTCATTCTCATGACTACCACCATGGTTTAGGCTTTCATCTCCTCAAGTCTAGGTGGGCTTTCCTGCCTCTGGTCACTCTTCATGCCATGCCATCTAACTAAGATGGCAGAGAAAATCCTCCTGTCACTTCCATTTCTATACTGTTTCATAAATCATTTTATTTGTCTCCTCCAATGAAGAAGGAAAAGCAGGTATTACTACTTCACAGATGATAATAATAACTAACATTTACTGAATGTGTCTATGTACTAGACACAGTGCTATGTAGGTCACATGAATTACCTCATTTAATCTCACACTTTAAAGTAGATATCATCCCCATTTCATAGATGGGCAAACTGAGGTTCAGTGATGCTAAGTAACTTGCTCTAGCTTGAATGTCTAATAAGTTACGGAGATGGGAAAAAAGAAGACAGTTCTACATTCACAGTCCATGCACTTAAATATACAACTCTATGTTTCTACCTAACAGAAGAGGAAAATAAAAAATTAACTGACTTTATAAAGGTCACAGCTAGTAGGTAGTGATGATATTATTAATAGAACACTGGTACTTCTTCCCCAACATGCCACTCCTTAACCAGTCTATTATACTTATCTAACCTGACTAGCCTGGCAACTCATTATTCCTGAGCAGGCCCAGCTCTCCAGGTAGAATATAGCACCTTCTCAGTAGAATATGCTAATTCCCATGTACATGCTTCTGGACATGTGACCAGCATCTTCTTGCCACCAGGTCAAATCCCAGCCTTATTCTCATATGTGGCTGCAAACTCTCCTCCCTGAAGGATACACCCTCACGTATGTTTTCTTATTAGACTGTGAGCATCTCTTCTGTATCTCTCACCAGCCCTTACCACCAGGCCCTACTTCCACAGGTGCTCAAGTTAGGCTGTCACAGTACTTTATTCAGGTGCTGCCTACCTTACCTTTGCAGGACCCTCTCTCATCTTCTTGATCTGATCCTTATACTTCACTAGTTCAGCATCCAGCCGAGAAATCTTCTTGTCAATAGATTCTGCCCTGCTGTCCACCTTGAGGGGAAAAACATCAAAGGCAGTAGTTGTTATTGCAATACATTCACATGAAAAGTGGCAGGAGAGGAATGAATATAGAGGAAGAAAGGGTAAATAAAGAAGAGGGACTTCCCTGGTGGCGCAGTGGTTAAGATTCTGCCTGCCAATGCAGGGATCACAGGTTCGACCCCTGGTCTGGGAAGATCCCACATGCCGCGGAGCAACTAAGCCCATGCACCACAACTACTGAGCCTGCGCTCTGGAGCCCATGCGCCACAACTACTGAGCCCGCATGCCACAACTACTGAAGCCCGTGCACCTAGAGCCAGTGCTCTGCAACAAGAGAAGCCACCGAAATGAGAAGCCTGCACATGACAATGAAGAGCAGTCCCCGCTCACGGCAACTAGAGAAAGCCCACGTGCAGCAATGAAGACCCAATGCAGCCAAAAATAAATAAATAAAATTAATTAATAAAAAAAAAAGAAGAGCATATGGTGAAAGGTTGAAAACAGTGATTCCTAACTGTTGGTGGTGGGGAGATTCTCAGCCAGAAACACTGGAGAGCTTTTATAAACTATACTCCACCCCCTAAATTCTAATATTCCAGGGTCGCTCTCAAGTGTGCTTGAGCAGAAAAAGAGTTTGAGAATCACTGGGCTTAGTTGAGATTTCCCTAGAATCAGAGGCTTGTCAGGCTGAGGGCTCAAGCAGGAGGTGTGTGAAATGGGTTAGTGCCCAGTGGACCCTGGCTAGGGCTTAGATCTAGTGCTATTCGCTTGGATAGAAGGTGGTGGCTTAATGTCAGGGGTCAGAGTTCTGAATTTTGTGTTACTGAGATCCAGGATTGGGGTACAGATATGTTGAACTAGGATATCAAGCCGAGGGTCCTGACGTGAGAGAGGGATGAGGGATGGAAGAGGAGTTCGGGGTCAGGCTGGACGAGGTGGGAAGGCTGTGTGGGCCTATGGCTGGTAGGGGTGAGGAGGTATGGAAACAGCGAGTGGACGCGGCACTGGCACCAGAAGGGGTGGGGCGCAAGAACGGCGAGACAGTGATGGGTTAGGGGTCCCTGGTTTGTGGAGTCAGCAATGACTTGGGTAACAGGAAAGAAAGTGGGGTGGAGTGAGCTGAGATGCAATAGGTCCGGGACCCAGGAGTAGGCGCCGAAGCCGGGGGTGGGTGGGGTTGGGGGGTGTCAAGGTCCCTGAGCCTAGTTATGCGTGTCTAAGTGCCCACCGTGCCAATGCAGTCAGTCAAGCTGGGAGGCGGAGCCTTGGGTTTCGCTTTCCCGAAGAATCGGTTCATCTTGAGCGGCCGCGAAGACAACCCAAACACTGGAGCAAAACCAGAAACGGAAGCACAATCACCTCCGCCTCCGACTTGACTTCCGGCCCTCCATGCGCAAGCGCAATGTGCCTATTGGCGTTTACCGATCCTTTTTCCGGATTTTCAGCTCGGTCTTCCGGGAGGTTGGAGGTGAGAGACCGAGTCAGCAGGGGGCGCGGTCTCGGTGGCGGGCGTGGGCGTGGCCTCATCAGCCGGGCGGGGCCTCGGATGAGTGGGTGGGGCCCGGGGGCGGCGGTAGCGGAATAGAGTCTGGCGGGAGCGGGGCTGCTCCGAGGGGCGGGGCCGGCAGGTCCGGGCGGAGCGTGGAAGTAGCCGGGCGGGGTCGCGGGGCGCCGCGCTCAGCCTCCACCGCTGGGTGGGCAACTAGCGCGGGTCTGGCGGAGCGCGGCAGCGCTCGGAGATCGCGAGGCGATCGGGAGCGGCTGGGCCCCCGGCGGGGCGCACCTCGGCTGGGCCGGGAGCCGCGCCAGTCGGTGCCCCCAGCCGAGCGCGGTCCGCCTCCCTCCCAGCGATCAGCCGTCCGGAGTGTGACCAGAGGGCATGCCGGATCCACCAGGGGCGCCGCCGCCTGCGCTCGCAGGACGCGGGTGAAGAAGAAAGCACGGCCTCGCTCGGCCCGGAGCGAAGAGGTGACCCGGAGCGAAGAGGTGACCCGGAGCGAAGAGGGGTCCCGGAGCGAAGAGGCGGTCGGAAGCGAAGAGGTGGCCCTAAGTGAAGAGGTGGCCCGGAGCGAGGAAATGGCGGCAGCCGGGCTCAGCGTAACCGTCACCCACAGTGAGCGCGGGCTGCGAAAGTCCGGCGGGGTCTGTGGGTTTGGCCACGTGCCCTCCCGAAGCGTGTGTCCTTGTGTTCTTCTGGCGTCCGGAAGCGTGGGATCTGGTTTGTGTCCGTGGGGCCGGCTTTTGTACGGATCTTTTGTTCAGCACACCTTTCCATGTGGCTGGTGTGTTTTGTCTCAGGCCATTTGTTAGATCCTCGATGTCCGTGCTTCACATCGTGGTCCTGGTTTTATGTGTTAGTGTGTGCCTGCGTAGTTATTGTGGGTCTTTGTGCCTGGCTCTTTTTAGCCATGTTGTGTATGACTGCTGTGTGTCTGGACACCTACGTGTGTGCGAGAGTCTGAACTCTTGTCTGCTTTTTGAGTGAGCCGTGGGTTCAAGCGTACACTCTGGGCACCCTTTGGGTCTGCCTACTTTTGGAGTTGACACAGAACTAGACAAAGTTCTGTGTCGAGTTCTCCAGAGAGCTGAGTCCATGAGGTTTCCTCAGGACCAATTAGGGGAGACCCCAGGGCCTCGGAATCTGGTGACCAGGATTCTAGATAATTCAGGTTTAAGTGACCTTGGGATGTCTCCTTTCTAGGCAGCTGGTTTCTACTTCACATACAAGCAGAATTGGTAACACCTGTCCCACTCACTACATGTGGCTGTTGAGTAGGCTTAAGGCTTGGCATGATGCACCGGCACAGGCTACCTCCTTATTGTCCACATACCCAGAAAAGAATTAGCACCTCTGCTCCAAAAAGGAATTTCTGCTGTTTGAGTTTATTCATTCATTTGTCTATTTACTGGGCACCAACCATGTATGTGCCGAGGTGTCCCCAGTGGGAGAGACCTGGAGGAAAAACATTTCCTTGCCCATTACAGCAAAGGAGACAAAAATAGTTCCTTGCCCAGTACAACACAGAGTAGAGGACAGTCAGGCCACAGGATGCAGATGGCTTGTGAAGAAAAGCACGGACTTTGAAATCAGATAGATCTGAGGTCAAGTTCTAATTCTAGAGTTGGGTCTCATTAGGCAGGTCTTAATTGGACTGAACTCATAGTTTGCTTATCTGTGAAATGGGGAATAATAGGTAGTACCTACTTCATGGGGTTGTTCTGCAAATTAAATAAGATCATGCATGAAATGAGCCTAGTCAGCCCCTTATGCATGTTAAGTGCTTAAAATGTTAGCTGATATCACTGATATTGTTAGTTACTATAATAAAGGAAACAAAAATCCTTGATCAGGCCTTGAAGGCTGGGTAAATAAAGTGTCAGCCTATATTGGTTTGTGTGAAAGAGTTTTCTTCAACACTTTTCTCTCTCCCCAGGCAATGAGAAGCACGATCTTCAAGTTATCCCACAAGAAGGCTGTAGTGAACCAATTGTCCAGGACCTGGCCCAGGTTGTTGAAGAGGCCACAGGGGTCCCGCTGCCTTTTCAGAAACTCATATTTAAGGGTAGGTATTTCTCTTCCAGCTTTGAGCCCTTCTCTTCCAGCTTTGAGCCCTCATTGCTAAAAGGCCTATTTAAAACTGCTTAACTTTAATAATAGAAACTCTCGGTTTCGAAACTAGGACAATTCTTATTTGCTTGTTAATTCATTCATCACTTCAACAAATATGTATTGAGGACCTACTATGCACTGGACACTTGCAAACATTTGAACAGGTATTAGAGTTGAAGTCACATGAAGGTGACAGAAATATTACCATTTTTGATGAAGCACATGGGCAGTCTTCCCTGGCCAAGTTAGATCCTCTTCCCATTGTGTGTTCAGATGGCACTCCCTACCACTTTTGCATAACTTGTACTGAAATTCCTATTAAATAATTGTCTTCATAGTCACCAAACATCTGATTTCTCTAATACAATAACAAACTCCACGAGGGCAGAGATACTGCTATGTGTTCAATGCTCGGCATAGTGCTGGCACAGAGAAGGTATTGAACAAACTTACCAGGGCCTGAATGTGGCAGGCCCAGTGGATGATGCTGATTTCTGCCAGGACACACCCACTCCCATCCCCATTCTCTGGTCTTCCCATTCCCCTGGGAACCCACTATTCTGGTATCTGATGAGGCTAATTTTACCCCATTTGGTGCCAGTCGTAAAAAATTTAGTGATGGGAAGCATTTATATTCGTACTTCATAGTACAGCTCCTTGTCTTTTCTTTTTAAAAATGTTTCATTTTAGAATTATAAAGGCAATAGAAATCCATGTTTCAAAATAGAGGAAAGCACAAAAAAGAAAATGTTCTCCTGGATAAAACCCCTCATAACAATTCAATATATTTCCGTCCAGCCTCTTTTTGTTTGTTTGTCCTGGCATCCCAAAGTGTGGGTTCTCATTTGTGGCTTTTTTTTTTAGTTGACAAAACTAGGATCACTTCTAGTGATTTTCTTATAACACTGGGTCATCAACATGTATTATGGCATTGAAGTTTCCTGAAAAAATGAGCTTTGATGCCCTACAAAGTCTTCTGTTGTACTGATGTATAGTTAATCAGTCCCCTATTCCTGAATTTTGGGCTCTTTCCAGTTTCTCACTATTATGAATAATAGTTATTGTATAACAGTTATTGTGCAGGCACATGTCCAGTTATGTGTTAGGGTAAATATCTAAAGTGAAGTTACTGGGTCAAGAAACCTTCTAAAAAGCTTATACCAATTCACCTTCTTCTCATTAGTGAACACACTACTTCCTGTACCCTTGCTGAAATCTCTTTTCACTGTTGTGCAATTGTTGCAACCTGACATCACTTTCTTCTTTGTTCAGGAAAATCTCTGAAGGAAATGGAGACGCCATTGTCAGCACTTGGAATACAAAATGGTTGCCGGGTCATGTTAATTGGGAAAAAGGTAAATTGCTTTTTCCACCAGAATACCTCAGAATCAAATGACGAAGGTCTTTTATGCATGTTTCTGTTTAGAAGGCCAAGTCGGGGAGCCAGGGCTGGCACTGGTGCAGTAGTGCTCTCTAAACAAATGTAGTCTCTTTGTTCCCTGGAGTCACCAGTTCTCACACCCTCCAACTCCTGTTGTTTAGGGCTTTCATGCTGGGAATTAGGAGTGTTTATGCTGCCTCAGTAATGTGGCTTTTGTGTTGGTGGTGGAATCAGTCTGGTTAAAATAGTGCCTGAGGCAGTCCCTACTCACTTGGAGGGGGATTTGCGAGAGAGCGTTTTTGTTAGAATAAACCTGTAGATTTAAAAAATAAGTACTCTGCAAACTTCAGGAGCCTCTCTTCCTTTAACCATTCTTTTTACTAAAATCTCACATAAGGATAAACCCTCTTTGGCTGGAAAGAAAGGTTCAGACTAAATAGATGACGGAGAAAAAGCCAATTGGTGAGGAAAGTAGGCCCTGGGGTGATGAGAGAGGGCCATAGCCAGCCCTGCATTGTGGCACAGGGGAATTGTTGGTCCTGTGAAGTTCCCTTACTTCGAGCGAGGTGGCTGATTCAAAGTGGAGAGGGGGCAGAGATTAGCAAAGTGGAGGCAAGGAAAGTCTACTCCAGACTTGGAACTGCCAGGAGACTGGCACTCAGGATTTGGCCACAAAGAAGAATGTGAACAATTTGGGGCAGTGTAAAAGCAGGAAGCTGCTGGCTACCAATTAAGGTGAGAGAAGGGGAAATAATCTAGAGATTTCTTGCTCAAGGGTCAGGGAGAATGGTGATGGGCAATGAGCAGAACCCAAGGGTTGAGTTTGAAGAAGCTTTAGGACCCTCAGTTGGAGCTGTCCTGGAGTATGTGGAGCCAAGTCCAATTTAAGTCTCCTACCTATTTTGGGCTGTGTAACCTTAAGTTACTTTACAGTAACCTCAATTTCATCATCTGAAACAGTACCTCCTTCACTGGATTGTGGTAAGGCTTAAACAGTAATACAGGTAAAGTGCTTAGGATGAAACCTGGCATACAGGGGATGCTCAGTAAAAGTATTCATCATCATCATCATATTGAATGAGAGAGCTCAGGAATTCCATTTAAAGGAAGGGTAGAATTCTGCCTGTCTCACCGTTCTGGACTCCTCACAGGCATTCACTGTAATTGGTTAACACTCCAGGCTTCAGTCCGGAATCTGTTGGTAATCAGCCCCAGGCTGAGGTTGAATCTGGCACATGGATTAGCTTTGTTCTCTGAACCCAAGCCGTCAGGGCTCTCTTGCCAGAATGTGTACCTGATACCTTCTCTCTATCTAGTCTAGAGTCTTTGTAGATAGAAAACCTTCATGTATAACCCTCCAGCTTGCCTTCTAAGAAGCGAGAGTTAAGATGATTTTTTCTAGGTCAGTGGTTTAACCCACTTGTGGTCAGATATTTTTTCCTGACAGAAAAAAAATTCTTTACTTCGTTTTATTCTTAAACATTTTAGAACAGTCCAGAGGAAGAAGTTGAAATAAAGAAGTTGAAAGATTTGGAGAAGTCTGTGGAGAAGATAGCTGACAAACTGGAAGAGTTGAGTAAAGAGCTTACTGGAATCCAGCAGGTAACTCTCTCCGTGGACTTTGTCGTTCTGCCTTCTATGAGAATTCTCTGGAGATACAAATGTGTGGTTACGAGGGCAGACTTTGTTGTCAGACTCCCTGGGTTCAGACCCTGGCTCTACCCTTTCTGTTACTGTGGGCAAGTTTGCCTTTGTCTCAGGTTCCTCATCTGTAAAAAGGGAGTAATGATGGTACCTCCCTCTTAGGGCTGCTGTGGGGATTAAATTACATAATTTGAGCCTGACATATACTAAGTGCTTTGTAAGTGTTATCAACACTGTTATTTCCAAACCCCAGCCAGCATCCATTTGTACTCCTAGGAGAACACCTGCTGTGATGTGTCTAAAATAGAATAAGTAGCTTCTCTCAGTCTAGTCAGCTATAATGTATTTGGCAAGGCAAAGAACATTGTGTTGATTCATAGAAGGTCCAAGTTGACCATGATCTTGGGATGGGCATAGGGGTCATCCTATTCAATTCCTTATAGTATTAAAGGTGGAGTACTGAAACCAAATAAGGATGAGGAACAGCCCCAAAGCACATACTTATTTTTGATCTCTTCATTTTATAACATTTATAGATGTATGTTTGAGTTTTAATTACAAAAGTAATACATGCTGATTGTACATAGCTTTTAAGAAAACATATGGGCACTAATATGAAAAATAATAATTACCTGTAAGACCCCAAACTCAAAGATAATCATTACTAAAAACTGGAATCTATTTTTTCATCTTAAAAAAATTTGGTATAATGTTAGGTACACTTTGTTTGTAAATTGTTCCTTTATTGTTTTAAAAAATTGAACATTTTCCCATGTCATTAAAAATGATCATACATAACCAAATCACTTTGCTGTATACCTGAAACTAACACAGTATTGTAAATCAACTATACCTAAATAAAGGGAAAAGTTTTGACTGAAAAAAAATGGTCATACTTTTCAAAACTTGCATAGTATTTATTTCATCATATGAATGGATCATGGTTTACCTAACCAATTCTTTATTATTCATCACCTAATGTTATTTTACCATTATGTATAATGCTTCCTTTTTTTTTTAACATCTTTATTGGAGTATAATTGCTTTACAGTGGTGTGTTAGTTTCTGCTTTATAACAAAGTGAATAGCTATACATATACATATATCCCCGTATCTCCTCCCTCCTCTGTCTCCCTCCCACCTTCCCTACCCCACCCCTCTAGGTGGTCACAAAGCACCGAGCTGATCTCCCTGTGCTATGCGGCTGCTTCCCACTAGCTATCTATTTTACATTTGGTAGTATATATAAGTCCATGCCACTCTCCCACTTCGTTCCAGCTTAACCTTCCCCTTCCTCATGTCCTCAAGTCCATTGTTTACATCTGCATCTTTATTCCTGTCCTGCCCCTAGGTTCTTCAGAGCCATCTTTTTTTTTTTTTTTTAGATTCCATGTATATATATGTTTTAGCATATGGTATTTCTTTTTCTCATTCTGACTTACTTCACTCTGTATGACTCTAGGTCCATCCAACTCACTACAAATAACTCAATTTCTTTACTTTTTATGGCTGAGTAATATTCCATTGTATATATGTGCCACATCTTCTTTATCCATTCATCTGTTGATGGACACTTAGGTTGCTTCCATGTCCTGGCTATTGTAAATAGAGCTGCAGTAAATATTGTAGTACATGACTCTTTGAATTCTGATTTTCTCAGGGTATATGCCCAGTAGTGGGATTATTGGCTCCTATGGTAGTTCTATTTTTAGTTTTTTAAAGAACCTCCATACTGTTCTCCACAGTGGCTGTATCAATTTACATCCCCACCAACAGTGCAAGAGGGTTCCCTTTTCTCCACACCCT
>NW_006791887.1:1412050-1412347 GCF_000442215.2 Lipotes vexillifer | reverse complement strand
TAGTTTTTTAAGGAACCTCCATACTGTTCTCCATAGTGGCTGTATCAATTTACATCCCCACCAACAGTGCAAGAGGGTTCCCTTTTCTCCACACCCTCTCCAGCATTTATTGTTTGTAGATTTTATTTTTTATTTTTTATTTTTTTTGTGGTGTGCGGGCCTTTCACTGTTGTGGCCTCTCCCGTTGCGGAGCACAGGCTCCGGACGCGCAGGCTCAGTGGCCATGGCTCACGGGCCCAGCCGCTCTGCGGCATGTGGGATCTTCCCGGACCGGGGCACGAACCCGTGTCCCCTGCA
>NW_006791887.1:1411926-1412017 GCF_000442215.2 Lipotes vexillifer | reverse complement strand
GGGATCCTCCCGGACCGGGGCACGAACCCGCATCCCCTGCATCAGCAGGCGGACTCTCAACCACTGCGCCACCAGGGAAGCCCCCTCATTA
>NW_006791887.1:1406931-1411867 GCF_000442215.2 Lipotes vexillifer | reverse complement strand
GTTCCCTTTTCTCCACACCCTCTCCAGCATTTATTGTTTCTAGATTTTTTGATGATGGCCATTCTGACTGGTGTGAGATGATACCTCATTGTAGTTTTGATTTGCATTTCTCTAATAATTAGTGATGTTGAGCATCTTTTCATGTGTTTGTTGGCCATCTGTATGTCTTCTTTGGTGAGATGTCTATTTAGGTCTTCCACCCATTTTTGGATTGGGTTTGTTTTTTTGATATTGAGCTGCATGAGCTGCTTGTAAATTTTGGTGATCAATCCTTTGTCAGTTGCTTCATTTGCAAATATTTTTTCCCATTCTGAGGGTTGTCTTTTTGTCTTGTTTATGGTTTCCTTTGCTGTGCAAAAGCTTTGAAGTTTCATTATGTCCCATGTGTTTATTTTTGTTTTTATTTCCATTTCGCTAGGAGGTGGGTCAAAAAGGACCTTGCTGTGATTTATATCATAGAGTGTTCTGCCTATGTTTTCCTCTAAGAGTTTGATAGTGTCTGGCCTTACATTTAGGTCTTTAATCCATTTTGAGTTTATTTTTGTGTATGGTGTTAGGGAGTGTTCTAATTTCATACTTTTACATGTACCTGTCCAGTTTTCCCAGCACCACTTATTAAAGAGGATGTCTTTTCTCCATTGTATATTCTTGCCTCCTTTATCAAAGATAAGGTAACCATATGTGCATGGGTTTATCTCTGGGCTTTCTATCCTGTTCCATTGATCTGTATTTCTGTTTTTGTGCCAGTACCATACTGTCTTGATTACTGTAGCTTTGTAGTATAGTCTGAAGTCTGGGAGCCTGATTCCTCCAGCTCTGTTTTTCTTTCTCAAGATTGCTTTGGCTATTCGGGGTCTTTTGTGTTTCCATACAAATTGTGAAACTTTTTGTTCTAGTTCTGTGAAAAATGCCAGTGGTAATTTGATAGGGATTGCATTGAATCTGTAGATTGCTTTGGGTAGTATAGTCATTTTCACAATATTGATTCTTCCAATCCAAGAACATGCTATATCTCTCCATCTGTTTGTATCATCTCTAATTTATTTCATCAGTGTCTTATAGTTTTCTGCATACAGGTCTTCTGTCTCCTTAGGTAGGTTTATTCTTAGGTATTTTATTCTTTTTGGTGCAATGGTAAATGGGCGTGTTTCCTTAATTTCTCTTTCAGATTTTTCATCATTAGTGTATAGGAATGCAAGAGATTTCTGTGCATTAATTTTGTATCCTGCTACTTTACCAAATTCATTGATTAGCTCTAGCAGTTTTCTGGTAGCATCTTTAGGATTTTCTATGTATGGTATCATGTCATCTCCAAACAGTGACGGCTTTACTTCTTCCTTTCCAATTTGGATTCCTTTTATTTCCTTTTCTTCTCTCATTGCTGTGGCTCAAACTTCCAAAACTATGTTGAATAAGAGTGGTGAGAGGTTCAGTCTCAGAAGTTTGTGCTTTTCTAAGAATTTGTCCATTTCTTCCAGATTGTCCATTTTATTGGCATAGAGTTGCTTGTAGTAATCTCTCATGATCCTTTGTATTTCTGCAGTGTCAGTTGTTACTTCTCCCTTTTCATTTCTAATTCTATTGATTTGAGTCTTCTCCCTTTTGTTCTTGTTGAGTCTGGCTAATGGTTTATCAATTTTGTTTATCTTCTCAAACAACCAGCTTTTAGTTTTATTGATGTTTGCTATTGTTTCCTTCATTTCTTTTTCATTTATTTCTGATCTGATTTTTATGATTTCTTTCCTTCTGCTAACTTTGGGAGTTTTTTTGTTCTTCTTTCTCTAATTACTTTAGGTGTAAGGTTAGGTTGTTTATTTGAGATGTTTCTTTTTTCTTGAGGTAGGATTGTATTGCTGTAAACTTCCCTCTTAGAACTGCTGCATTCCATAGGTTTTGGGTCATCATGTTTTCATTGTCATTTGTTTCTAGGTATTTTTTGATTTCCTCTTTGATTTCTTCAGTGATCTCTTGGTTATTAAGTAGTGTATTGCCTAGCCTCCATGTGTTTGTATTTTTTACAGATTTTTTTTCCTGTAATTGTTATCTAGTCTCATAGCATTGTGGTTGGAAAAGACACTTGATACGATTTCAGTTTTCTTAAATTTACCAAGGCTTGATTTGTGACCCAAGATATGATCTATCCTGGAGAATGTTCCATGAGCATTTGAGAAGAAAGTGTATTCTTTTGTTTTTGGATGGAATGTCCTATAAATATCAATTAAGTCCATCGTGTTTAATGTATCATTTAAAGCTTGTGTTTCCTTATTTGTTTTCTGTTTGGATGATCTGTCCATTTGTGTAAGTGTGGTATTAAAGTCCCCTACTGTGATTGTGTTGCTGTCAGTTTCCCCTTTTATGGCTGTTAGCATTTGCCTTTTGTATTGAGGTGCTCCTATGTCGGGTGCATAAGTATTTACAATTGTTATATCTTATTCTTGGATTGATCCCTTGATCATTATGTAGTGTCCTTCTTTGTCTTTTATAATAGTCTTTATTTTAACGTCTGTTTTATCTGATATGAGACTTGCTACTCCCGCTTTCTTTTGATTTTCATTTGCATGGAATATTTTTTCCATCCCCTCACTTTCAGTCTGTATGTGTCCCTAGGTCTGAAGTGGGTCTCTTGTAGACAGCATATATATGGGTCTTGTTTTTGTATCCATTCAGCCAGTCTGTGTCTTTTGGTTGGAGCATTTAATCCATTTACATTTAAGGTAATTATCGATATCTTTGTTCCTATTACCATTTTCTTAATTGTTTTGCGTTTGTTATTGTAGGTCTTTTCCTTCTCTTGTGTTTCCTGCCTAGAGAAGTTCCTTTAGCATTTGTTGTAGAGCTGGTTTGGTGGTGCTGAATTCTCTTAGCTTTTGCTTGTCTGTAAAGGTTTTAATTTCTCCATCAAATCTGAATGAGATCCTTGCTGGGTAGAGTAATCTTGGTTGTAGGTTTTTCCCTTTCATCACTTTAAATATGTCCTGCCATTCCCTTCTGGTTTGCAGTTTCTGCTGAAAGATCAGCTGTTAACCTTATGGGGATTCCCTTGTATGTTATTTTTCCCTGCTTTTAATAGTTTTCCTTTATGTTTAATTTTTGATAGTTTGATTAATGTGTGTCTTGGCATGTTTCTCCTTGGGTTTATTCTGTATGGGACTCTTTGCACTTCCTGGACTTGACTATTTCCTTTCCCATATTAGGGAAGTTTTCAACTATAATCTCTTCAGATATTTTTTCAGTCCCTTTCTCTTTCTCTTCTTCTTCTGGGACCCCTATAATTCGAATGTTGGTGCGTTTTTTTTTTTAATTAATTTATTTTTTTATTTTTGGCTGTGTTGTGTTTTCGTTGCTGTGCGCGGGCTTTCTCTAGTTTCTGCGAGCAGGGGCTACTCTTTGTTGTGGTGCATAGGCTTCTTATGGCAGTGGCTTCTCTTGCTGCAAAGCACTGGCTCTAGGCGCACGGGCTTCAGTAGTTGTGGCACACAGGCTCAGCAGTTGTGGCTTGTGGGCTCTAGAGCACAGGCTCAGTAGTTGTGGCACACAGGCATAGTTGCTTCATGGCATGTGGGATCTTCCCCAACCAGGGCTCGAACCCATGACCCCTGCGCTGGCAGGCAGATTCTTAACCACTGTGCCACCAGGGAAGCCCTGTTGGTGCATTTAATATTGTCCCAGAGGTCTCTAAGCCTGTCCTCAGTTGTTTTTTTTGTTTTTTTTTTTTTGTGGTACATGGGCCCCTCTCACTGTTGTGGCCTCTCCTGTTGCGGAGCACACGCTCCGTTCGCGCAGGCTCAGCGGCCATGGCTCACGGGCCCAGCCGCTCCGTGGCACGTGGGATCTTCCCAGACCGGGGCATGAACCGGTGTCCCCTGCATCGGCAGGTGGACTCTCAACCACTGTGCCACCAGGGAAGCCCTGTCCTCAATTCTTTTCATTCTTTTTTCTTTATTCTGATCTGAGGTAGTTATTTCCACTATTTTATCTTCCAGGTCACTTATCCATTCTTCTGCCTCAATTATTCTGCTATTGATTCCTTCTAGAGAATTTTAAATTTCATTTATTGTGTTGTTCGTCATTGTTTGTTTGCTCTTTAGGTCTTCTAGTCCTTGTTAAACGTTTCTTATATTTTCTCCATCCTATTTCCAAGATTTTGGATCATCTTTACTATCATCTCTCTGAATTCTTTTTCAGGTAGACTGCCTATTTCCTCTTCATTTGTTTGGTCTGATGGGTTTTTACCTTGCTCCTTCATCTGCTGTGTGTTTCTTTGTGTTCTCATTTTGCTTAACGTACTGTGTTTGGGGTCTCCTTTTCGCAGGCTGCAAGTTCATATTTCCTGCTGTTTTTGGTGTCTGCCCCCAGTGGCTAAGGTTGGTTCAGTATGTTGTGTGGGCTTCCTGGTGGAGGGGACTAGTGCCTCTGTTCTGGTGGACGAGGCTGGATCTTGTCTTTCTGGTGGGCAAGACTGTGTTTTGGGGTGTCTGTGACCTTATTATGATTTTATGCAGACTCTCTGCTAATGGATGGAGTTGTATTCCTGTCTTGCTAGTTGTTTGGCATAGGGTGTTCAGCACTGTAGCTTGCTGGTCATTGAGCAGAGTTGGGTCTTAGTGTTGAGATGGAGATATCTGGGAAAGCTTTCACCATTTGATATTACAAGGAGCCGGGAGGTCTCTGGTGCACCAGTGTCCTGAACTTGGCTCTCCCACCTCAGAGGCACAGGCCTGACACCCGACCGGAGCACCAAGACCCTGTCAGCCACATGGCTCAGAAGAAAAGGGAGAAAAAAAGAAAGAAAGAAAAGAAAAGAAAGTTATCAAGATAAAAAATAATTATTAAAAATTAAAAAGTAGTAAATAGGGCTTCCCTGGTGGCGCAGTGGTTGAGAGTCCGCCTGCAGATGCAGGGGACGCGGGTTCGTGCCCCGGACCGGGAAGATCCC
>NW_006791887.1:1400393-1406844 GCF_000442215.2 Lipotes vexillifer | reverse complement strand
GAGAGGCCCGCGTACCGCAAAAAAAAAAAAAAAGTAGTAAATAAAAAAAAGGAGAGAAGAAAGAAAGAAGGAAAGAAAGAAAGAAGAGAGCAACCAAACCAAAAGACAAATCCACCAACAGGACAAATGGTAAAAGCAAAGCTGTACAGACAAAATCACACACAGAAGCATACACATACACACTCACAAAAAGAGAAAAAGGAAAAAAATATATGTATCTATATATTTAAAAAAGAAAAAAGGAAGAAGAGAGCAACCAAATCAATAAACAAATCTACCAATGATAATAAACTCTAAATACTAAACTAAGATAAACATAAAACCAGGAACAAATTAAATGCAGACAGCAAACCCCAAGTCTACAGTTGCTCCCAAAGTCCACCGCCTCAATTTTGGGATGATTCGTTGTCTCTTCATGTATTCCACAGATGCAGGGTACATGAGGTTGATTGTGGAGATTTAATCCACTGCTCCTGAGGCTGCTGGGAGAGATTTCCCTTTCTCTTCTTTGTTCGCACAGCTCCTGGGGTTCAGCTTTGGATTTGGCCCCGCCTCTACGTGTAGGTCGCCGGAGGGCCTCTGTTCCTCGCTCAGACAGGACGGGGTTAAAGGAGAAGCTGATTAGGGGGCTCCGGCTCACTCAGGCCGGGGGTGGGGGAGGGGTACGGATGCGGGGCGAGCCTGCGGCGGCAGAGTCCAGAATGATGTTGCACCAGCCTGAGGCGCGCCGTGTGTTCTCCCGGGGAAGTTGTCCCTGGATCACGGGACCCTGGCAGTGGCAGGCGCACAAGCTCCCAGGAGGGGAGGTGGGGATAGTGACCTGTGCTTGCACACAGGCTTCTTGGTGGCTGCAGCAGTAGCTTTAGCGTTTCATGCCCGTCTCTGGGGTCCACGCTGATAGCCGCGGCTCACGCCTGTCTCTGGAGCTCGTTTACGCAGTGCTCTGAATCCCCTCTCCTTGCGCACCCCAAAACAATGGTCTCCTGACTCTTAGGCATATCCAGACTTTTCCCGGACTTCCTCCCGGCTAGCTGTGGCGCACTAGCCCCATTCAGGCTGTGTTCACGCAGCCAACCCCAGTCCTCTCCCTGGGATCTGACCTCCGAAGCCCGAGCCTCAGCTCCCAGCCCCCGCCCACCCCAGCGGGTGAACAGACAAGCCTCTCGGGCTGGTGAGCGCTGGTCGGCACCGATCCTCTGTGCAGGAATCTCTCCGTTTTGCCCTCTGCACCCCTGTTGCTGCGCCCTCCTCCGTGGCTCCGAAGCTTCCCCTCCCCACCATCCCCCATCTCCACCAGTGAAGGGGCTTCCTAGTGTGTGGAGACCTTTCCTCCTTCACAGCTCCCTCCCACTGGTGCAGGTCCCGTCCCTATTCTTTTGTCTCTGTCTTTTCTTTTTGCTTTTTTCTTTTGCCCTACCCAGCTACCCGTGGGGAGTTTCTTGCCTTTTGGGAAGTCTGAGGTCTTCTGCAAGCGTTCAGTAGGTGTTCTGTAGGAGTTGTTCCACATGTAGATGTATTTGTGATCTCCACGTCTTACTCCTCCGCCATCTTGAAGCCATAATGCTTCTTTGAATGTCCTCGGACATAAATCTTTTTTGACGGTTTCCGATTTTTTTGGTAGAATAAATTCTTTGAGTTGGAATTACCAGCTAATATATACTACATGTTGTCAAATCTGCATCTGTAGCCTATGGCTTTGATTTCCTCAGAGATACCTGCTGTCCACCTGTTGTCACCAGCTAACTGGTCATTAGGCCAATCATTGTGAATAAACAGAGACAATTTAATAAAAATAATGTAAGTGCTGCCATTTGTTAGTATACATACATCTGTGTCAGGAATTCTATTAAAGGTCTACATATATTTCTCTTTATCCTCATGGTAACCCTCTGGGGTGTGGGTATCATGATCTCCATTTTAAAAATGAGAACACTGAGGCACAGATAGGTAAAGAACTTGCTCAAGGTCATAAGCCAGTACAGTGCAGTCAGAATTGAAGCCCAGGCCTATCAAACTGTAAACCCTGTGCCCTTAATGTCTGCTTCTCGTGTGCGGGTATACACTGGTGACTGGGGGCTTCACCAGAGCCAGGCCTCCGCAGCCATTTGTGACCCCAGTGGACCATGTAAGATAGACCATGTAATGGCCTGCAGCCTACTACAGTGCTTGGGTTGGCCCAGGGCCAGCTTTTCTGTTTTTCCTAAGAGGTGAAGTTGTGGGCCTGAGGTCTGGCCCAGCCTGTTGGGGAATGTAGACTCAGGGTGTGGCTGCTTCATCAGTGCCTTGGCTTGGAGTTTTCCATCAGCCTCGAGGAACCCTTGCAATAATGCATCATTCCTCCACAGGGTTTTCTGGCCAAGGATTTGCAAGCTGAAGCTCTCTGCAAACTCGACAGGAGAGTAAAAGCCACAATCGAGCAGTTTATGAAGATCTTGGAAGAGATTGACACACTAGTAAGTAAATATTCAGCTGAGAAGAACTAGTTTCCTTTGACTATTTTTCAGTCAGTTTCACTCAGTATCACACTCACTGCCTGAGGGTATTGAGCACCTATCGTGTACCAGACACTGCTAGGTCTTTGGTGAATACACAGAAAGGTAAGATGGTTCCTGATTTCTCCTGTCCCACCAACATAGGGCTTTTGTCATATTATTTATGTATGTATTTATTTATTTATTTTGGCCACGGCATGCGGGATCTTAGTTCCCCGATCAGGGATTGAACCCATGCCCCTGCATTGGGAGTGCAGAATCTTAACCACTGGACTGCCAGGGAAGTCCCTGTTATTTTTATTTATGTATGCCAGTAGCATCTAATCCTCAGGAAGCTGGGATGGTCCATGATCTCATGGTTAGAGAAACACAGGGCTTAACTTTCCTAATACACATGTGTCTGACATTTCACTGAGCTCATTACCTGTACAGAATTCAGTCAGACCCAGCTCCTGTGAGGCTGTTGGGAATCATCGATGCCACGCTCCCTCTTAGAGATGACACAGTAATGATATCTCTAGCCTAAACTACTCTGCTTGGGATTCTTGGGGGGAGGTGGTAAAGAAGAAGCAGAAAAGCACTGTGCTTTTCCCGCCACACTGAGCTCATGGTCCAGCCAGGACACGGTATCGATGCACAGGAAACAGGGAGAGGACAAAGTCCATGTTATAGATCTATGGCCCCGACACCAAGAACAAAGGGAGCTTGTATAGGGGTGAGAGCCATGGGAAGGGCCATGTAGGGTATAGATCCAGGGAAGTGATTCCTGAAAATGCATGTCATTCACATTAGTGACCTGTGGCCTGTTCGGTATACTGTAGGTATTTCTGACGTGTTCTTATGTCATTTTCACTGAGGATTATTTATATGTCAACTTATTCTTCCATAGGTTCTGCCAGAAAATTTCAAAGACAGTCGAATGAAAAGGAAGGGTTTGGTGAAAAAGATTCAGGTGAGTTGTGTGGTAGGGCATCACAAAGTGTAATGTGTTGGTGCATGTATCTGTTCAAAGTAGGTTAGAGTATTAAGTGTGGTGTGGCCACTCTTTGGTTGTTATATCTCAGCATGAACCCAGAACCTAAGAGAAGAGCTCCTTTCATGTCCCTGTAATTAAATTTGGACTTAAACTAATTGAGAAGGAAGATGGCTGGAGAGCAGATAGGGCTGACATGTTATACTGATCCGATGGACAGGACCCCCTGAAATCGTGCAGTTGCAGTGGCCTGGCTTCCTGTCCTCAGCACCCTTTGGGGGTTGTTGGCATAGAACACTGTCAGAAGCCCTGGTCCTGTGCTTCCTCTACCTCCCCCTCCTTCCTCTGGAGCCCAGGCCATCTCCATCCCTGCACACCTGTTTCAGCCTGAGTCAGGTGCCCAGGGGTTCCCCAGAGTGGCTGGGCAAAGAGCCTTTTGCAGGTGGGGCTGGCAGGGGTGCCTGGCCCCGAGTGGGCCCTTACTTCTCTGTATTTACCTTGTAGGCGTTCCTAGCTGCGTGTGATACAGTGGAGCAGAGCATCTGCCAGGAGACGGAGCGACTGCAGGCCACAAACTTGGCCTTGGCTGACTGAGGTGAGGCGGAGAAGGCTGTGCTGCCTTGAAGAACAGCTCCACCAGCTCTGCATTCTCTGGAACAGAAGTTACGTGCTTTCCCCGGGGCTGCTGGGGACAACTGGCTGATTGCAAGTTTTCCTTCTCTTATACCTGCTCTCAGTGAACACTTGTCTGTGCAATCTTAGCATACCTGTCAGTTTCTCATTCCGTCTGTGTATATCTGTGCTGTCCAGCAGCCCACCTTGTCTGGAGAGGGCCTCCTCTGCCCAAGTCTTCCCAGCATTTTTGACCTTTGGATGCTTTCTTTGGGCTGGTGAGAGCTCTCATTTGTCCTGAGGTAGTTCTGGGTTTATCAGCTATCCTGTCTTCAGATACATGAGGCCGTTTTGCCCTTATGATCCCATAGTCCCATCTGTGTAAACCAGAATCACCAGGAGGCTACATCTGGTCAGGAATGTTAGGAATGGCTCAGAACAGGTGTTTGGCACACAGGTAGTCCAAGTATTTCTCATTGTGACCTAATTCTGGAACAGCTGGCTGGGTTGTGGGTTCATAGACCCTGTCTTCACCCCGCAGTGACCCTGACCAGTCACAGGCCGTGAGGTCTCAGGGGGCTGCTCCTGGACTGGGGCCTGTGGTTGATCCATGGGCTTCCTTGTCCCCAAGCAGATCTCTAGGAGGTTACAGCCCAGAGTTGACTAAGTCTCTGCTGGAAACCGGGTCACAACAATGGCTTAGGAGGGGCAGAGAAGAGAAACAGAGTGAATAATAAAGCAGGCAGGTAGTGAGGGCCACCATAAACTTCTCAGGAGTTCCTTCAAAGGCATTTCTGTTAACCGTACCCTTCTGAGATCTACATGTCCTTCGTATTCATTCCAGGCTGTTTTTGTCTGTTGTGTGGCCTTTTTCCCCTTCATTGTTATTTAAAAAGTAAAATAGTTTATATATACATCAGCAAGCAGAAGAGTGTTCAGACTTTTTTTTCCTTTTGGTAGATGAAGTATGGGAAGCAAAAGCCTTCTGAGGTTCTAGTCTAGTTATGTTATAAAGTTGAGAGTGGCCCTGTGTGCTGGAACGCTTAAACAGGTCAGCTGCCATCACCCCATTTTTTCACACAGTGCCCAGGAGACAGGCTTCCAACAGGCCACTCTGAGGTCAACCTTTGGCAGAGAGGGAGTCTGTGAAGTCCCAGGCATTTAGGGCTGCGTGGGTGGGACTAGGACAAGGTGGTGGTTAGGGGTGGACAAGTGGACGAGGCTAGGGGCCCGGCCCACCCACCCCCAGCTTTAATCAGAGCAGTCCAGTATTTCTCTGTTTCTAGGTAGTAGCTGTGTGGCCTTGAGCCACAGCACGTTCCTGTGTGCCAGATACCACTCTGAGTTCTTGAAGTGTGTTGGTCATTTAATCTTCACACAATCTAGGAGGTAGACAGATACTATCTCTGTTTTATAGATAAGCTCAGGTAATTTGCTCAAGATCACAGAGTAAGTGACAAAGCCAGGACACAAACTGGGTAGCTTGAGTCCGAGCCCAAGTCCTTAATCTTTGCCGGTTTGCCTCCCAACTAACATGGGGTTGCTCACACCCTCTCATTTTCTTCTATTTATCTCCCATGTTGGCCTCTGCAGCTCCCCTCTGGCCCTCTCCAGTTCATTCTCCACAGAGCAGCTGAGTGATCATGAAGTACACAAATTACCATGTCAGTCCCCTGCTTAAAAACCTCAGAGGCCAAGGTCCGTACACTGCTCCCTTCTCATCTCGGGCCACTCTCCTGTTTGTTCTTTGCTGTCAGCCACTCTGGTCTAGTTCAGGCCCTCAGGTGCTCTGTGCCCTCTCCCGCCCTGGGGTCTTTGCAGACGCTGTTCCTCTGCTTGGACAGCTCCACGCCATCCTTCCCCTTCCCCTACCCCTGTCCTAGGCGACTCCTGTTCATGCTTCAGAACGTAAACGTCTCTTCAGGGAGAAACCTCACCTACTACTGTCTGAGAACATCAAGCCCCCAGGTGATATCCTCTCACAGTTTGTCATGCCTTTTTATGATAAACAGCGTTTATCATGGTCTATGATGATTTACTTGTGGGATTATTTGATTAATATTTGCCTTTATGCTAGACTGTGAGTTCCTTGGGTTAAGGAGCTTCTTTGTCTTGTTAACAGTGTATTTCAAGCAGATTGTCTGGTTTATATTAGATGCTCAATAAATATTTGGAGAATGAATGAATGTTGACCGCACACATTAATAGTGAAATTTCCACTGCTGCACTCACCCACTGAAGCTCCGTCAGCACTGGGATTTACAGCATCCGCTAGCCATTTTCTTATTTAAGGGTGGGCTGCCCAGCAGATGTGCAGGGTAGTAACACGGCCCACTCACATAGATCTGCACATCTACAGGGCATCTCTGCCTAT
>NW_006791887.1:1382185-1400383 GCF_000442215.2 Lipotes vexillifer | reverse complement strand
GGAAAGAGTACGCCTCAGTTGCCCACTTGCCCATAACATGATCAGTCCTGCTGCAGGGGAACAAATGGGGCTCTGTGATCCCACAAACATCCTTCGGCCTCACAGAGTTGGAAGAATTTGCCCACACATTTTCTGTTCAGTCAATTATTTCTGCTTATCCTTCAAGGCACAGCTTAAAGTTTATCCCCTTGAGCTTCCCTGGTGGCGCAGTGGTTGAGAGTCCGCCTGCTGATGCAGGGGATGTGGGTTCCTGCCCCGGTCCGGGAAGATCCCACATGCTGCAGAGCGGCTGGGCCCATGAGCCATGGCCGCTGAGCCTGCGCGTCCGGAGCCTGTGCTCTGCTACGGGAGAGGCCACACAGTGAGAGGCCCGCGTACCGCAAAAAAAAAAAAGTTTATCCCCTCTGAGAAGCCCTTCTTCATCTGGTAGTCAGGACTCTTAGTTGAAAATACCACAAACCTATTCCAGAGAGATTGTTGAAATAGAAATTTTGTTGGTAGGATGTTATCTCATGTAACTTTGGGAAGTTCAAGGGCAGTTGGGCTTCAGGAACACAAATGCTGCCTGAAATTTCTCTCTGTATCTCATTGCATGTCACTACCAGAGAGGAACTGCCTCTGTTTCCTTCTTTTCTTTTCTTTTCTTTTCTTTTCTTTTCTTTTCTTTTCTTTCTTTCTTTCTTTTTCTCTTTCTCTTTCTTTTTCTTTCTTCCTTCCTTCCTTCCTTCCTTTTTTTCTTTCTTTCTTTCTTCTTTCTCTTTCTTATCTTTATTGGAGTAGAATTGCTTTACATTGGTGTGTGTTTTCTTATTTCTGATTTGAAAAATCTGGAGAATAATCTTCTGGCCAATCAGCAGTGGCCATGGCATCAGGGTCACATGCCATAGACAGGCCTTTGGGGCCCACACTTACATTTCAGGGTGGTTCCCAGAGACAGGGCCACAGTTTCCACATCTGTAAAGTAGGGAATTAGGTCTTTCTTTCTGTGTGGTGTTCTGGCACATTGCTCAGGCTTAACCTTTGTGATTCCTCATCATGTGAGTGGAAGCCTGGGAGGGGAGGGTCACTGAGGAGAAGCTTGGCTGAGCTCTGCCACTTGGGTCTAAGAGGGGCTTCCCACTTAGGGCAGAGACTTAGATGTCACCAATATCCACTCTTCCTACACTAAGTGAACTACTACTTTGCAGCTTAATACGTGGCCAACCAGATAAAATAATATTTCCCAGTCTTTTTGCACTAGCATGGCCAAGAGACTACATTTTAGCCAATGGGTTGTGTGTACATCTTAGGGAAGCATCGTCAGATGCAGTAGAGTGCCCCTTCCCCCTCTCTGTGGGCTAAGTGTAGACATGATGGTTGGAATTGAAGCGGCTATTTGGACATTGGGGCGGAAACTGATAAGGATAGCAGAGTATAATATAAAAGGAACACGAAGTTAGCATACTACATAGGTCTGTGTGTGAGAGAAATTAACTTCTATCTGTTTAAGCCACTGTTATTTCAGCTTTTTGATCTCTCACAGCCAGACTTAATCCTATACCAACCCTATGCAGGTGGGAAACAAGTTTCTATTGTCAATAGCCATAGAAGGGCCTTACAGGTCACCTCTCAGTCCCTGCTACCTGCAGACCTATCAGCAACAATTGCTGCCCAGGTTCCCATTTCAGTGGTCCAGGGAATGCTGGTTCCTGTCCTCCCTGCCCCCACTTTCCTCCCAGTGTGTATTTTCCCTCCGAGCATTTCCTGCTCCAGCTGCCTGCCCTGGAGCAGGAATCTGAGTCTGTGTGACCCTGCTGCCGCCTGCCAGGCCCCTCTCCACACTCTTCTGCCCACCACCTCCACCACTACCAAAAGGCTCCTGTAAGCTTTGGCCACGAGCGGGTATCTGACATATACCACAGGCTGGGATCTCTGTCTATGGTGGGATTTCCCAATGCTACATGTCCCTGTGGGCCATTGTGTGAATGCCTGTGAGCTGTGTGTGTCCAATGTCAACATATTTAACAACCAGTCAGAATGGACGTTCACCAAAAGAGCAGAGCAGGGTCTGGACATGATCCTGCTATGGTGGCCAGGGTGCAGGGGAACACTCAAGGGCTTGGGGCAGCACCTGTTGTCAACAATTACAGACCTGGTTCAGTATTGTAATAAGCAGTCAGATGTATGATGAATACCACCTGAATATCAGCCATGATAGTGTTGACATGGGGGAGTGTGTGTGTGTGTGTGTGTGTGTGTGTGTGTGTGTGTGTGTGTGTGAGAGAGAGAGAGATTTGGGGTGCTGGTACAGCCCAGGGAGAAAACTGTGAGGGGTGTGGGACCAAAGGCTGTTCAAGGCTGGGCCTTGCAGTGGCAGAGGGTACAGATTTCAGTTAGGTTCTTGACCTCAGTGACAGGCCAGGCTGGGGCACACAGGAGCACTGCATAGAGCCCTGGGGACAGGGACTGACTCTCAGAGTCCTGACCCCCTCGAGAAGGCAGAAGATGCCTGGGACCTCTAGGGGAACATGTGACAGGGTTGAGGAGCATCAGAGTGATGGAGAGGACATCAGATTCAGAGTAGGGAGGATGGCAAAATTACCCCCTATGCCAGCCTCCTCCCCAGGATCCCCAAAGACACTGACCTGCTTGGCCAGGTTGTGCTGAATCTTTTATTTCATGTCACATCCTCTCCATGCCCACCATGGTTCTCCAGCCTGAAGCTTCATGGCTCAAGGGGCTCCTGTGGGGTTAGCATTTGCCATCGTTCACGATCTGGATGTCCTGTCTTTTTTCTAGGATCACAGCAGACATGGATGAGGCCACCTCCTCAGGAACCGTAATGTACCCTTCAGGAACCCTGGCCCAGTCCAGACCCCCTGCTGAGCTCTGCCCACCCACCCAGTGTACAGTGCGGGGGAGGTCCCAGGGCTCCCTGGGCATATCCTTCTACAGCTTTTCCCTCTGTACACCCTCGCCCGGGGCAGTTTCAGCTTCCTGGGCTTTCAACCACCTCTGCATGCTGTTGGCCGCAAATCTTTCTCTGGCCTGGACCTCTGTCTTAGACTCCAGGCCTGTTCATGTGATTGTCCATTGTACATTGCCACTGGGATGTCCCAGAGGCTCCACTGTCCACGAACATCATCGCCCCACAAACCTGCCACACACCCCCTGCCCCCCGCCACATGGCACCACCAGCCACCCAAGCCTACAAGTTAGAAACCAGCATGTTGCTCTTGCTTCCTTCCTGCCTGTCAACCCCTCACATCCAATCTCACAGCTTGTCGATTCTACGCCCAGTGTAACCATGAGTCTTTAATTATCATGATCGTTTTCCAAGTTAGGACAGTGTCCGTCTGTCTAGAATATTGCAGCTTCCAAAGACTCTTCTCTTCTGTGTTCTCACTTATCTCTGGCCGGCTCAAGGTCTTATGAATGAAGAAATGAGACCAAATAGGAGATCCGATGTACCAAGGTCATGTTCCGGCCCTGCTTGCTCTAGACTCATTTCTTGCCTCTCCCCCATTCTCCTTTAAATGAGAATGTACTCCAGCATACCCACCTTCTTATATTTCCTCAAATACAAACTTTCTTTCCCTTCTAGATCTTTCCAAACTCATTTCTCTACTTGGAATTACTTTCCCTTGTTTCTTCTTTTTCCCTACCTAATTTCTACTTATCCCTCAGGGCTGAGCTGAGGTTTCACCTCCCCTGGGAAGTCTTCCCTGCCTTGTCCTTGCCTGGTACCCACAGTACCCTGTGCGCCCCCATCTGGGCCTTTAGCATTCTGTGCTGCCGTTGGCTGACCTTCAGCTTGGCTTCCCCCTTAGACTGACTGTTTGCCCCAGGAGCCGGTAATGCTGTCTAGCTTATTATGCCCTGTTGTATCCCCAGTGCCCGGCACACAGTAGGTGTTCAATAAATAATTGTTGGCTGGAGGAATAAATGAACAAATAAGGTCACCTAGTCAGTCGGGGGCAGAACAAGGAAAATAGCCCAGAGTTTCTACCCGAACCCTGAACCCCCAACCAGTGGGCTTTCTGCTTGGAACCATGTGCCTTCTTTTGATTTATACTTGCACTCACTCTGTTATGGGCAAATGTTGGAGGACTCTTCCCAGGCCAAGTGTGAGTGAAGGAAGAAGCAGGTCAAGTCCTGCTCCTTTCAGACTCATATGCACCACAGATGGGGCCCACCCAAGCCAACCCAGGGGAAGGTGGGGGGGGTGGACTTACATGCGAGCCAAGCAGAGCTTGCATTCACTGTCATACGTGACCCTGTCAGTGCCACAGACCGGGTCATATATCTAGGGGCAGACTGGAGATTCTGCCATGTGCTCACAGATGGGCTGTGGAAGAGAGGAAGGGGGAGGCGCTCAGGGATTCGGAGGCAGAGAGGAGGGACCTGGGGGCTCTGCCTGCAGCCAGGTGGGGATCTCCATGGAGGAGCCAGATTCAAGAAGGCCCCAGTGTGGGTCCAAAGAGCATGAAACCAACCACTCAGGGCCCTTTGGCACATTTGCTTATGTGTGTGTACACGACCGTGGACCGTGGGTGTGTACGTAAGTGTGTACCTATATCTGCTGAGCCCAAGTATGTGGGCATCCAGGTGAATGCCTGTCTTTATGGGCTCACACACTCCTCACGGGGTCTAATAGAACCCTGCTGCTGGTCCTATTGAGGACCCCGGGAGACGGAACCACCCATCATTCCTAGGAGGCCCCGCCTCCCTGGGGGCTCCTGAACTCACCCTGGCCGCATGACCTATCAGGCCCCTAGTATGAGAAGGCTGGAGAAATGGGACTTAATTGAAGCTCAGTCTGAAAGGGTTTCAAGCCAGCCCTGAGGTCAGGTCAGAATTGGGTCAGGACTAGGATTGGGGTCTGGGGTAGGGATAGGGTGAGGGGGGCAGTGCCCTGCAGCAGTGAAGGCCCCACGCCCGAGAGACCTGAACTCTGCACTGATTAGCCGTGAATCTTTGGCGGAGTGGGTGGGCCTGCTCAGCCTGGAAGGGCTAACCTGGGGAGCATGCAGGCTCAGGAGGCCACCCTGGCCACTGCGGAGCCATTGAAGGTGTATGAGCAGGAGTGTAAAGAAGACCCCCGGTTTCCCAGCATGGATGAGAGGCCTCCCCTCTGCAGAAGGAAGGCCAGATCAGCAGCCCTGAGGCCAGAACTGCAAGCAGCTGCCTTACCATTCTTGAGAAGATGAACTTTGCTGCCGACACTGACACTTCTGAAAGGCAAAGAAGCAAGAATTAGGTGATACTGGCTCTAGGCCCCAGGTCCAGGGGCCTGAGGACAGCTTCTTTGGGGCATCTGTCCAGCCACCACCCAATCTGGAATTCCTCAAGGAAAGGTAGTGAGTCACCAGACAGGGGCTCCCAGAAAGCTCATGTGACCTTGTATTATAAGAACTGAGACAGAAAGTCTAGAATTAGGGAGATGAAAGTCCAGCCTGTTCGTTATTAGTTAGGTCCCACTGGGATTGTTATGTTCCATACAATAGCAATGAAAATAATTCAGTTACTGTGTACCAGGCCATGACAACACGTGACCTTGACTGCTATTCACAGCTTTCTCAAGCCTGTGTAACAGGCGGGAGAGGAAGCAGTGGTCTGTGACCCCCAGAGATACTCCAGGAGTATAGGCTGCTCACAGCAGAGTCCTTTCCTGGGAATTACCCTCAGAGAATGGAGTTGCCTTGCCCAAGGTCGCGTTCCCTACCCAGAAACAGCTCGCATCCAATGTCAGGGTGATGTGGGTACAATGGTCTGAACTCCTCTCTACTCAGAATGATGCTAATGGGCCATCCCAGCTCTACCACATCACAGTCACATCCCTCATCCCTCATAGGTGTTACCCCGTGAGCACTCCCCAGAGTCTGCTTCCCGGGGAACTTGACCAACTTATGAAAGAGGCTCACAGGTAAAGCAACACAGTTCGTTAAGGGCAGAGCTTGGATTTGCACATGGATCTGTCACTCCACATATGCAGTCATGCCCCATGGCCCCTCGAGGTCTGGACGAACTTCTTACAGGACATGAGCAAATTGTGATGTGACTGGCAAGCCTGACGGGTGGATGAGGGAACGGGAGCTGTATTTAAGACCACAGGTGTAAGGAAAGGTATCCATGTAAACTGAAGAAGGGCAGGCTGCTTCCTGAAGTCTCTGAAGGGCTGTCATGGGACCATGGGAGAGATGAGCTCTTCTCAGCCTCACAGGGCAGAGCTCATCTGCGTGAGGAGGCTGCAAAGAAGCAGGTGTGGGTTCCAGAATTTTCTCTCAGTGGGAGCTATGCCTTAATGAAGGAGGCTGTCTCCAGAAGTGGAGAGCTCTATCCCTAGAGGTGGGCGAGGCGCTGTGGTTTTAGCTTTTCCTGGAGATGCTATTACAAGAGATTTCCAAGGCAGAGAGGAAGAAGGGAACCAAAACTGACCTCTGATGCACTGTTGAAGTGTCAACATGCAAATCTACCCTGTCACCACACTGCTCAAAACCCTTCCATGTCATAATCACCCAAACTGCAAATTATCCAAATGTCCATCAACAGGCGAATGGATAAACTGTGATACACATGTACAGTACAATACAACTCAACAATGAAAACAAGCCAATAGGGCTTCCCTGGTGGTGCAGTGGTTAAGAATCAGCCTGCCAGTGCAGGGGACACGGGTTCGAGCCCTGGTCCGGGAAGATCCCACATGCCACGGAGCATCTAAGCCCGTGCGCCTAGAGCCCGTGCTCCACAACAAGAGAAGCCACCACAGCGAGAAGCCCGCGCACCGCAACAAAGAGTAGCTGCAACTAGAGAAAGCCTGCGTGCAGCAACAAAGACCCAACGAAGCCAAAAATAAATAAATAAATAAATAAATTTTAAAAAACCCAACAATCCAATAACATAACATGCAACACCATGGCTGAATCTCAAAAACACTCCTAAGAAGCCAGACACAAACGACTCCACACTGTATGGTTTCATCTGTGTGACATTCTAGAGCAGGCAAACTAATGTATGGTGGAAAAAAGTCAGAGCTGTGGTTACCTCTGGGGCAGGGGTGGGGTAGGGGCAGGGATTGACTGACATGAAGGAAATTTCTGGAGTGATGGAACTGTTCTGTATCTTGGTAAGGATCTGGGTTACACAGGTATATGCCTCATCAAAACTCATTGAATAGGGGCTTCCCTGGTGGCGCCGTGGTTGAGAGTCCGCCTGCCGATGCAGGGGACACGGGTTCGTGCCCTGGTCCGGGAAAATCCCACATGCTGTGGGTGGGGGGGACGACGCCCCCCCAGCCGATGCAGGGGACGCAGGTTTGTGCCCCGGTCCGGGAAGATTCCACATGCCGCACAGCGGCTGGGTCTATGAGCCATGGCCGCTGAGCCTGCACGTCCGGAGCCTGTGCTCCGCAACGGGAGAGGCCACAACAGGGAGAGGCCCCGGTACTGCAAAAAAAAAAAAAAAACCTCATTGAATAGGATTCATTGAGTGATAAGACTTGTGCCTTTCATGGTGCATAATTGTTAGCGGGGGAGAAAAAGCATTAAAAAAAAAATAAAGCCCTTCCAAGGCTCCCTGTCGTGACCACTAAGCCTCTTCATCTTACGTTTAGGGCACCGCATGAGCTGAGCCCAAACTTCCCCTGGGCTCACTTCCTCGTACACCTCCCCATGCCCCTGCGCCCCCGCCATTCCTCTCTGCTCACTCTTCTGGAACAAGCTCTGTGTTGGCTTATGCTGGTCCCTCTGCCTGAAATGTCCTTATTCTTCTCCTCCTGTTGACTCAGACCCTCCTCTCAAGACGCAGACCACCTCCCAGTGAAGTATTCCCTGATATCCCCCAGGGCTTCCTGAGCAGGCCTGGACTTAGGCTTCTGTTTTAGTCCCTTTGGGCTGCTATAACAAAAATAGCATAAACTGGGTGGCTTATCAACAAACGTTTATTACCCATACTTTTGGAGACTGGAAGTCTAAGGCCATGGTGCCGGCAAACTTGGTGTCTGGCAAGAACCCTCTTCCTGGTTAGTAGTCGGTGCCTTCTCACTGTGTCCTCACGTGGTGAAGGGCTGAAGGAGCTCTCTGGGGCCTCGTTTATAAGGGCACCGATCCCATTCATGTGGACTCTGGCTTCATGACCTAATCACCCCACAAAGGTCCCACCACCCAATACTATCACCTTGGGAGTTAGAATCTCAACATATGAATTTGGGGGGCCACAAACAGCTAGACCCTAGTAGCTTCTTTCACACCACCGTGTGCTCACCCACTCACCGGGTCACTCTTGCCTTCCGACGGACCTGAGCGCCTTGGGGTTCCTTTGTCTCTGCCTCCAAGTGGCAATGCCCTTCACACAGTGAGTGTCTAGGATTTGACCACTAATGTGCATTGTGGGGGAGAAGTTCAGAACCCTGTGGTGTCAGAGTTTCTTCCTGGATGATGTGGAAAGTTGCATTTACCCCCAGACTGCCCTTGACCTTGGCCCAGTGTGCCCCTTCCTCACACAGCCCAGGCAGGAATCTGCAATGGGCAAAAGAACTCTCTTTAGGGCAGCCTCTTCAGTGTTCCCAACAAGAGAGCTGCTGAGGGAATGGATGCCAGGCTGGGAGTAAGCAGGCTGTGCCAGGCCAGAGTCTGCAGACCCATTCTCTATTGTGTCAGCTCCTAGTCTATGTCCCCAGCTGGGGAAATGGGTTTTAGACTGGCCATGAGGCCAATGTCCCTGGGGTCCTGCTGGGCTTTGCTCTGTAACATCATGACTTTGCCCAGGTGTGTCCTAAATAGTCTCCCTGCTTACCCTTTTAGTCTGTTCTCAACTTAGCAACCAGAGCAAACCTTTTAACACATAACTCTGCTCATTACACTTCAGTGTCTCCCATTTCACTCAAAGGAAAAGCCATGCCCTCACATTGACCTCCAATGCCTTACCCAATATAGTTCCCAGTTGCCTGTATCATCTCTTCTCCTATCTCTCTGCACCCTGCCCCTCACTCTCTTCTAGCCCCGCTGGCCTCCTTGCCGTACCTCAAACGCTCCAGACATGCTCCTACCTCAGGGCCTTTGCACTGCCTGTTCCCTCTGCCTGGAACCCACTTCTCTTAGATACCCCCATGGCTCACTCCTCTGCCTCCTTCAAGCTTTGCTCAAACATCAGCCTCTCAGAGAGAACTCCTCCGATTTAACATTGCAACCCCCTCTCAATCCCCATCACCCTGCCCGGTATTTTTTTCCTTAGGCTTTATCACCTTCTAACATACTGTTTAACATACATTGCACCTATCTTGTTTATTGTTGGTTCCCCTCCCTCAGACCCCACTGGATTTAAAGACGTATCAGGACAGTTCTTTTTCTGGGGTGCTCACTGATAAGTTCTAAGGGCTCAGAACAATGCCTGATACCCAGCAGGTGCAAGACTGCAGAGGCGCCCTAGGCCCTGAGCAGGCCCCACTCCTGCGGGCATGTGTGTAGCCCAGGGCGAGGGCTCCTTTGTGCTCACAAGGCTGCTCTCAGCCCCACAACCACAGCCTGTCAGAGCAGATGGGAGCTCAGAGGACCCAGGCCAAGCTTTCTTCAGCACCCACCACCCTACAGCCACCAGACTTGCCTATCTTCCCAGAGATAAGACTTCTCCCTTCTGCCTCCCCAATCTCTAGCCCAGTAGTTGCTCAGTGCAGCTTTGAACTAGAACAACCTCCTACTTTATAGCTGGAGAAACAGAGGCCCCAAGAGGGGAGGGGACTTTTGCAATTCTGGGACAGAGTTAGGATTTGAACCCAGGTTTCTTTTCTCCTAGCCCAGGGTGCAGAAAGAAGGTATATGCAGAAAACCAAGGCCTTAGAGGGTGCTCCAGGCCCTGCCTCTGCTCCACGCAAACTCACCTACCAACGCCAAGCCAGAGAATCCAGGCTCTGCCTACCCACCCCTGTCCACAAGGAAGAGGGCAGCCAAGGCCAGGGTGACCACCCACAGGGGGACAGTCATGCTGATCCTGGGCTGACGTGGCCTGAGTGAGCTGGGGCCTGGGCCAGGGACGATAGGGGCCTGTTTATAGTGCTGATCCCCACCCTTATCTTACCTGAGGCCAGATGGAGAGGCCGGAGGTGTCACCTGTCTGCACCTTGGCATCTAGAAAGGGTTTGTTCTCTGCAGAGACGCTGAGCTTGTGGTGGCCTGGGCCGGGGGCTGGGTCTATGGCCAGCAGATTTTGGAAGAGAGAAAAAGTTTGGACAACTTGCAAAGCTGACTCCAGACTGAGGGCTGAAGCAAGAGGCAGAGGGAAACAAGTAGAAAGAGGAAGACAGGGGCTTCCCTGGTGGCGCAGTGGTTAAGAATCCGCCTGCCAATGCAGGGAACACGGGTTTGAGCCCTGGTCGGGGAAGATCCCATGTGCCATGGAGCAACCAAGCCTGTGCGCCACAACTACTGAGCCTGTGCTCTAGAGACCACGTGCCACAACTACTGAAGCCTGCGCTCCTAGAGCCCGTGCTCCGCAACCAGAGAAGCCACTGCAATGAGATGCCTGCGCACTGCAACAAAGAGTAGCCCCTGCTCACCGCAACTAGAGAGAAAGCCTGTGCACAGCAACGAAGACCCAACACAGGCAAAAATAAATAAATAAAATAAATAAATTTATTTTTTAAAAAAAAAGAGGAAAACCAAGAGAGACTAATTCAGAGAGACTGAAACAGAGATATCAAAAAGAAAACAAAAAAGCAGCAATTGGAAGGTGGTCGGAGTTAGAGAAAAGGGGCTGGAGTCATGGGTTCCTTGGCCAGTGCTGATACTAACCCACTTCGTGAGCTCAGAAAAGCTGCTTTTGTTAAACTGGACCTCAGTTTACCCACCATAAAATGGGGAAGATAATTCTGGCTCTGTCTCCCTCCTAGGGCTGCTGTGAAGATGAGAGGTGGTGATAGCAGATGGGAAAACACTTTGCAGAGTATGAAATAAGGTATACATATAAATAGAAATTATTCTTTTCATTTATTTTTATTTCTTTTTTTGCACCATGAAGAGGGTGCAACTGACAGAGGAAAAAAAAGTAAAATAAAACATATTGTAAGGAAGATGCCCTCATGCTTTGCATGTAGTCTGTGTCCTTTTACATTTAAATGGGTTAAATACAGATGAGATTCTGTTCAGGAAAAATCAATATCTAGGGGACTTCCTTGGTGGCGCAGTGTTTTAGAATCTGCCTGCCTGCCAATGTAGGGGACACGGGTTCGAGCCCCGGTGCAGGAAGATCCCACATGCCGCAGAGCAACTAAGCCCGTGAGCCACAGCTACTGAAGCCTGCATGCCTAGATCCCGTGCTCCGCAACAAGAGAAGCCACCGCAACGAGAAGCCCGCGCACCGCAACAAAGAGTAGCCCCCGCTCGCCTCAACTAGAGAAAAGCCCGTGCACGGCAACGAAGACCCAACACACCCAAAATTAATTAATTAATTTTAAAATAAGAATTTAAAAAAGAAAAATCAGTATCTAAAACTTCCCCTTACTTATACAGGTATATGACTAAGATATTTGGTTATCTGTTTTCAAAGAATTTTTTTTAATTAATTAATTTATTTTTGGCTGCATTTGCTGTGCACAGGCCCTCTCCAGCTGCGGCAGGTGGGAGCCACTCTTCGCTGCTGTGCGCGGGCCTCTCACTGCGGCGGCCTCTCCCGTTGCGGAGCACGGGCTCCAGGCGCGCAGGCCTCAGGAGTCGTGGCCCGTGGGCCCAGGAGCTGTGGCTCGTGGGCTCCAGAGCGCAAGCCCAGCAGTTGTAGCGCACGGGCCCAGCCGCTCCGCAGCACATGGGATCCTCCGGGACCAGGGCCGGAACCCCTGTGTCCTGCATTGGCAGGCTGATTCCCAACCACTGCACCACCAGGGAAGCCCCAAAGAATTTCTGATTGTAAAGAGAATAACAAAATTTTATTTACATATGCATTTCTCTAATTCGTTTAGATCTGTGATTTTCAGCTCCATCTGCAGATAAATTTCCCTGGGGAGAACTTTAAACTACAGATGCTGAGCCCTACTCTGAAATATTTGAATCAGTGTTTTGTTTTTTTAAAAAAAACCTTTTTACTTTGAATGATTTCAAGCCTACGAATAGGTTGTAAAAATAGTTAAATGAATTAATGGGAAGGATTCTTGTTCAAGAATAGCCCCTTTGGGGGCCACAGGCAGCCAGACAATCACCCTCACAGGCTGATAGAAGCCTGGGATCTACAGCCAAGTCTACCTGAGGTCCATAACTCAGCGTTGAGATCCTCCTGCCCCTTCTC
Organism: Lipotes vexillifer; assembly: GCF_000442215.2. NCBI lineage: Eukaryota > Metazoa > Chordata > Mammalia > Artiodactyla > Lipotidae > Lipotes > Lipotes vexillifer. The sequence goes on along the minus strand of NW_006791887.1, from coordinate 1,388,134 downwards.
AGGAATGACTCTGAGGTGGAAGGACAAGTGGCAGATGTCCTTCCATTGCCCAACTGGGCAGAGCAAATATTTAACCATGATTTCCTGTCCTAAGGTAAGAATGCCATCTCATAAAGGAAGGGGAATTTTAAAGGTCATCTAGGTTCTCTCTCCTCTTCCACTCAGACCTTCCTACAGCAGCCCCACCAAGAAGTCATTCATCCTCCAGTGATGGGGAGAAGTTTCACTGTTGGATGGGTTTTTCCTTAAGGTTTGATTTCTTTTAATATTTTTAGTGAGGTATAGATGATGTAGAATGTTATATAAGATTCAGGTGTACGACATAGTGATTCACAATTTTTAAAGTCTATACTCCACTTATAATTATTATAAAATGTTGGCTATATTCTCTGTGCTGTACAATATATCCCTGTAGCTTTTATTTTATCCACAGTAGTTTGTACCTCTTAAACCCCTACCCCTTTCAAGTCCCTCCCCGCTTCCCTCTCCCCACTGGTAACCACTAGTTTGTTCTCTATATCTGTGAGTCAGTTTCTGTTTTGTTATGTTTATTAGTTTGTTTTATTTTTTAGATTCCACATATAAGTGATATCACACAGTATTTGTCTTCATTGTTGGATGGTTTTGAACGGAGCCCTTCCTCACACAAGAGATCTGCTTCCCTGTCTAGCCTCCTGTACCTGCATGAACCCCAGATAAGCACCTCCAGGCTGAGCAGGTCCAGCCCCTTGCCTGCCCCCACCCTTGCTTTTGTTTTTTTTGGCTGCGCGGCATGCGGGATCCTAGTTCCCCAACCGGGATCGAACGAGTGCCCCCTGCAGTGGAAGCGTGGAGTCTCAACCACTGGACCACAAGGGAAGTCCCCCCACCCTTGCATATGATGAAGCTCCTGGGTCTCTCAGCATTTCTCACCTGGTCCCCAGGTCTGTCTGCCAGTGTCCCAGGTTAGAGTGAGAAGGGGACAGAATGGAGCAAAGGAACTTGTCACCTCCCTTGTTTTGGACCTTAGACCTCTATGGTTGTGGCAGGAATGGCTGCTAATGGTTTTAGCTGTTCAAGGGAACAGAAAGCTTGAATTCTGCATCCTCCAAAGTCCAGAGTAAAATCAAGGGCAGCCTGTGGGCTGCCAAGCCCACCTACCATTCCCCGCTGCCCAAGGTCTCTTGCCTCAGACAAACACCTCCTAGATTCACTCACAGTAACAAACTTCCTAATCCATCCTCCCACCAAAGTGTGAGCCTGACTCTTATATCCAACTGCTATTGGACAACATCCCTGTGGATGTTAATGTATCCAAATAAACCTCATTCATTAATTCGAAATTCACCCATTCATTCAACAAGAGTTTAATGAGCAACTAGGTGCCCAGCTCCATGCTGAGTGTTTGGATACAGCAGGGAATAAGTCAGACACAGTTCCTGCCCTCAAGGAGCTTGTGGTTAAGTGAGTGATTGGTACTAAATGAGCAGCGGAACTGTATCATCACTGTTGGGATAAGTCCCATGAATGAGACACACTCAGTGCTTTAGGAGGATCCAAGACTGACCTATCCATCTGGGAAATCAGAGGAGGCCACAGGGTGAGTGGGTGGGGCAGGCTGTAGCAGAGTGGAACAGTGTTGCAGGCAGAGGGAACAGAATGTATAAAAGCCCTGAGGCAGGAAGAAGCTTGTCACATCCAGGGAACAGAGAGACCAGTGTAGCCAAGGTGACGTCAGTGAATAGAGAGGGGCATGAGACGAGCCTGGAATGGTCAGGGGGGCCAAATCACTGGCCCCAACTTTCCAGCTGTGGAATCTGAGAGCCAAGCCTGCGGCCTTCTTTGCTTTTCCACTGAGTGTATAGGTTCTGCTTCCTCGATAGCTCTTGACGCTGTCCCTCTCCACCCAATGCCATACCCTGGGCCTGGCCACCCTCATCTCTGACCTAGACTATCTTTGGCTACCTCAGTAGTCTCCTAGCTCATATCCCTGCCTCCTCACCTGCCACTACAAACCACTGCACACAGCGGCCAGGACGAGCTTCCTAACATGCAAATTGGACCAAGTCACCCCTGCCCAAAGTGCTGTAATGCTGCCCCCTGCCAGCAGGACAAAGCCCAGGCTCCTCAGCTTGTTGTTCAAGGCCCTTCAGCCTCTGATTCCAACCTACATTTTCAGCCTCATCTTTGCCCAGCCCCACGCTCGACCTACACTTCTTCAGTTCTACTGAACCCTTTGCATGATTTATTCTCTCTGCCGGCAGTGCCGGGTCTCCCATCTCTATCCCCCTCAGCCCCATCTTATAAAAACCAGCTCAAATATCCCCCTCTTTTGAAACCTTTCCTATTGCCCTCCACCAGCCTGGGCAAGGTCACTGCTGTCCTCCTGAATGCCCCCCTCCCAATGCCCCTCCTTCCTCCATCAGTCTTTGCCCTGTGCTCTTGTGGCATTTGTTTGTCCACCTTGCTCATAAAGCTCTCTGGGTGCCCAGTCCTGGGCCTGGCACACAGTAGGTGCCCAGTAAATACTGAGTAACAGTTCCAAGAGGGGGCAGAAGACAGTGGGTCCAAGGACAGAGATGGTCCCAGCTTTGGAAAAGAGGGAGCAGTGGAATGAAGGCAATTGCTATCCCCACTGGTCCCTCCATGCTCCTGGGAGGTCGTGAGAACCCTAGAGAGCCCGCTGACACATGCCAGACCCCAGGTGGCACAGCATGGGTCAGAGTGCCTGGTGCGTCTCTGGCAAAGGGGCTGTCTCCCTCCAGCCTGAGCCAACCCCTCCCTCATTACCTTCCTGCTCTAGCTTCTCTGGGATGTAGAGAGGTACAAGGAGAGAGTTCTGGACCTTGAACTCTCCTTGTACCTCTCTGCATCCCAGAGATCTGAGTTTGTTCATTCCTTCAACAAATATGTATTAAGTGCCTACTATATTTCATGCACTATTCTAGTCACCAGGAATTCAGCTGTGAATAAGGTGGAGAAAGTCCCTGCCTTCCATGGGCTTATATTCTAGTGGAGTGACAGACAACAAAGAAATACAAAATGAGCACATGATATGTTATACAGAAGAGAAATTATGGTGTAAGGGGAGAATGTGACAGAAGGGGAGGAGGCTGCTTTTAGATAATGACGTGTGAGCAAGAAGGAAATGGTCCTGCAGAGATCTGGGGAAAGAGCCTGCCAAGCGAAGGAATGGCAAGTGCAAAGGCCCTGGGACAGGAGTGAGCTTGGCATCCTCAGGAAGTAAGCATCAAGGAGGCCATTGTGGCTGGAGTGGAGTGACCAAAGAAGTGAGTGCCAGGAGGGGAGGGCCAGCTCGTACTTAGGTCTCAGCACAGCCACCAACTTATTGGATGAACTTGGGTGCCTCCCTTCCTCTCTTTGGGCCTATGCATGTGTTCCCATCTGAGAAATGGGCCCGCTGATATGTACCACCACCAGCCTGACTCCCAGGGCAGCTGTGAGGGCCCTGATGAGGAGAGTATGAAGGGAGATGTGTGCAGCCACTGTGATGCCAAGGAAGTGCCTTGAGTGGGGATTCCTGGGAGCAGAGCCGAGGCCAAGCCCTAAAAGCCCTGGGCACCTACACAAGTGCTGGGATCAACACAGTAAGGACAGAACTGGGTTCAGGCAGGGAGCTGGTGATTCCTCCATCTCCTGCTCCAGGTCAGAGTGAAGGCCTGGGACATGCACACTGGCTGAGCTGACACACCCCAGCCTCACCCAGCAGACTTCACCCCGACTACTGAGACTTGGACTGGCGCACAGCTTTTCTAGGAATACAGCCCCTCCTTGATGATGGCAACCCAGGATCCATTAGGTCTGAGTCATGAGCCCTGCTGATGGGTGGTGGGGACAGAGGCCTTGTTTGGCTTAAGGTGAATAAACCGAACTCAGTCAGGTCTTGGGCCTGCCAGATGGCATGGCCAACACAGCCAGCTTGTCCCTGGACCGTCTTACCTCAAAACTCAAAATGCAGCTGGAAAACTAAGGGTGTGATGACCAAGCCTGGGTGAGATGGAAGGCAGGTTAATGAAATGGGTGTGGGCACCCACTCCAGGGAGGCCTGGTCTGGACACAGCCAGCTCCACAACCTGTCTTATCCTGGCCTCCTCAGCCACCCAACATGTCCCAGGTCTGACCACTTCCCATTCCACCTGGTCCAAAGCTGCAGGACCCCACACGATGGCAGTGGGAGGAAAGGACACCCCTCTACTCCTTTAAGGAGATTTCATCTACTAGTCTGGGATCTGACTCCAAGGAGGACTCAGTGATGGGACTGGGCTAAAGTCATCTCTCCATGGGGACACCCAGCCTGCCATTCAATGGACACTAATTGAGCACCTACTGTTGGGTACCTGTCATTGTGCTGGTCCTGGAACCACAGAGATGAGTGAGACTTGGATCTCTATGCTCAAAGGGCTTGCAGTTCACAAGTGGTGGGGAGGTGGAATGGACACATGGACACTTGAGCCGTATTTATAAAATGCTGTGGTTGGGGCAGTGATAGAAATAGTGAGAGAGAGATTTCATGGACCCCTCACTCAATCTGTCCAAAAGTCCACTTACCATCTCCTCTCTACCCAGAGATGTCTTACCTCCCAGTCCCTCCATCTGGGTAAAGAGCACCATCATCTAAACCCACACACCTATGGTCAACTAATCTATGACAAAGGAGGCAAGGATATACAATGGAGAAAAGACAGTCTCTTCAATAAGTGGTGCTGGGAAAACTGGACAGCTACACGTAAAAGAATGAAATTAGAACACTCCCTAACACCATACACAAAAATAAACTCAAAATGGGTTACAGACCTAAATGTAAGACCGGACACTATAAAACTCTTAGAGGAAAACAGGAAGAACACTCTGACATAAATCACAGCAAGATCTTTCTTGACCCACCTCCTAGAGTAATGGAAATAAAACCAAAAATAAACAAATGGGACCTAATGAAACTTAAAAGCTTTTGCAAAGCAAAGGAAACTACAAACAAGACGAAAAGACAACCCTCAGAATGGGAAAATATATTTGCAAACGAATCAACGGACAAAGGATTAATCTCCAATATATATAAACAGCTCATGCAGCTCAATATTAAAAAAAACAAAGAACCCAATCTAAAAATGGGCAGAAGACCTAAATAGACATCTCTCCAAAGAAGACATACAGATGGCCAAGAAGCACATGAAAAGCTGCTCAGCATCACTAATTATTAGAGAAATGCAAATCAAAACTACAATGAGGTATCACCTCACACCAGTTAGAATGGGCATCATCAGAAAATCTACAAACAACAAATGCTGGAGAGGGTGTGCAGAAAAGGGAACCCTCTTGCTCTGTTGGTGGGAATGTAAATTGATTTACAGCCACTATGGAGAACAGTATGGAGGTTCCTTCAAAAACTAAAAATAGAATTACCATATGATTCAGCAATCCCACTACTGGGCATATACCCAGAGAAAGCCATAATTCAAAAAGACACATGCATCCCAATGTTCATTGCAGCACTATTTACAATAGCCAGGTCATGGAAGCAACCTAAATGCCCATCGACAGATGAATGGATAAAGAAGATTTGGTACATATATACAATGGAATATTGCTCAGCCATAAAAAGGAACGAAATTGGGTCATTTGTAGAGACGTGGATGAATCTAGAGACTGTCATACAGAGTGAAGTAAGTCAGAAAGAGAAAAACAAATATCGTATATTAATGCATATATGTGGAACCTAGAAAAAAGGTACAGATGAACTGGTTTGCAGGGCAGAAATAGAGACACAGATGTAGAGAACAAACGTATGGACACCAAGGGGGAAAAGTGGCACAGGGTGGTGGTGGTGGTCGGATGAATTGGGAGATTGGGATTGACATATATACACTAATATGTATAAAATAGATAACTGATAAGAACCTGCTATATAAAAAAATAAATAAAATTAAATTAAAAAATTTAAAAAAAAAAGGG
>NW_006791887.1:1373101-1382175 GCF_000442215.2 Lipotes vexillifer | reverse complement strand
ACTTCTCCCTTCCCTCTGCATTCAGGGAATCAGGTCTTACCAACTTCACCTCCTCCCCATCACTCAGAAGTCAATTTCACCTCCTCCAACTCATCCTCTATCTGCTTCCTGAGCAATTTCTTTCTGAAATGCAAAAATGAACATGTGATCCCTCTCTTGAAATTATTCAATTATTATTATCAATTCAATTAAAATTATTCAATCTCATTGACTCGAGGATGAAAACCAAACCCTTTGGTATAGCATACATGTTCCTCCATGACTGGGCCTTTGCTGGCCTCTCTAACTTCATCTCTGGCCATTTAACCCTTCACTGCATCAGACAAAACCACCCACTAGGGTTTTATGCCTCCAAACCGTTGCTCATGCTGCACCCTCTGCCCAGATGCCTCTCTATCACCTCCTTGGTACTCTCTTCCCAAGCTCTCAGTCCTCCTCAGTTTGGGCCCCTCGTCTGTACAGATATACATCCCAGTAGCACCTGTAATGTTCCCTGGCCCTTTCTTGCTTATGTGACTGTCTCCAATATTTCCTAAGAAAGAGGAGTGGAGGACATCTGATTCGCCTCATATCCCCAATGCCCTGCACAGGGCCTGGCATATGTGTTGATCATATGAATACATCTGGGAATGAATGCAACTTCAGGACAGCAAGGATCCCAACTTCAGATGCTCAGTCAGCTGGGCTTGAGGACTTCAGAGCGCTCTGAAAACCAGGCTGACCTCCAGTTGGCCCAGTGGGTCCAGCCACTGACCACACTGTGCTATGTCCATATGGGAACAGAAGTGGTACTCTATTCCAAGGGCCACACTGTTTCTAGGTCTTAGCCCACCTGGCTGGGCTCCCAAGAACCCAAAATCTCCTCCAAACCCTAGGTGTGGTACTTCATTCCAAAAGCCATCCTAAGCCCATCTTTAGGGCTCACAGACAGCAGCTTCAGTACCTGCCCTCTCTCCTGGTACATGGAATCCTGGCTCGATTGCCATCAACTAGAATAAATTTTTAGGCCAGTCCTCACCCTAGGAGTGACCTGGGGTCACAAGAGATCTGGTGTTCTGGGACCATGTGTCATCCAAGCAATTCCATTTACAGGCATAGCTCAGAGCTCAAGTCCTCTGAGCTAACATATAACAGAGCTTAGAACAAAGGCTCATGAAGTTCTCCTTCTCCCCTTCCAGAGCTCTGATGGTCTTTAGAAAGAAGACCATAGGTTATTATGGCCAGGTGCAGTGTGACACCACACCAGATCACCATTAATCTGATAGGGTCCATGGGTTGCAAGCAACAGAAACAGACTGCAAAATGGGGATTTTCCAGAAGAGTGTGTGGTGGTCTTCGGTTGGACTCACTCAGGAATATATCATCCTGAGATTTTAGATTTGCCAAACTACATATGCCAAACTACACACCCACAGGTGCCATGACAGTTCATCTTTTCTCTGTGTCCTCACATGGTAAGAAGAAGCAAGGGAGCTCTTATGATCTGATCACCTCCCAAAGGCCCCCTCCAAATACCATCACATTAGGGATTAGGTTTCAACATAATAAATTTTGTCAGGACATAATCAGTCTATAGCATGAGAGAAAGAACAGTTACAAGGGCCTGCCCCAATATATGTTTCTGGCACCCTCAGTGGGCCCATCCAACTGATGGAAAACATCAGTTTTATCTTGTGACCAACAACAGTCTATGTGGGAGGGGCTTTCCTGGTGGCTCAGTGGTTAACAATCTGCCTGCCATTGCAGTGGACACGGGTTCGAGCCCTGGTCTGGGAATATCCCACATGCCACAGAGCAACAAAGCCCACGTGCCACAACTACTGAGCTTGTGCTCTAGAGCCCGCAAGCCACAACTACTGAAGCCTGCACACCTAGAGCCTGTGCTCCGCAACAAAAAGAAGCCACCGCAATGAGAAGCCCTCACACCACAACGAAGAGTAGCTGCCACTCGCCACAACTAGAGAAAGCCAGCGCACAGCAACGGAAGACCCAATGCAGCCAATAAATAAATAAATAAATAAATAAATAAATAAATAAATAAAATCTATTTAAAAAAATAGTCCATGCGGGAATGTGCAAATCCCATGTTGAATAATTATTTTGTAGGGCTGGTGGCCCTAGAGAGCTGTTGTCATTCACTCTTGTCTGTGTGATAGCCAATAGTCTCCAATTTCTCTATAGCCTCACTTTAGTGAATGTAAAATGATATCTCATTGTGGGTTTTTTTTGTTTGTTTTGTTTTGTTTTTCCTTTTCTAACATCCCTATTGGAGTATAATTGCTTTACAATGGTGTGTTAGTTTCTGCTTTACAACAAAATGAATCAGTTATATATATACATATGTTCCCATATCTCTTCCCTCTTGCGTCTCCCTCCCTCCCACCCTCCTTATCCCACCCCTCCAGGGGATCACAAAGCACCGAGCTGATCTCCCTGTGCTATGCGGCTGCTTCCCACTAGCTATCTACCTTATGTTTGGTAGTGTATATATATCCATGCCTCTCTCCCGCTTTGTCACAGATTACCCTCCCCCTATATATGTCCATGTCTCTCTCTCGCCCTAACACACCTCACCCTTCCCCCTCCCCATATCCTCAAGTCTGTTCTCCAGTAGGTCTCTGTCTTTATTCCTGTCTTACCCCTAGGCTCTTCATGACATTTTTTTTCTTAAATTCCATATATATGGGTTAGCATATGGTATTTGTCTTTCTCTTTCTGACTTACTTCACTCTGTATGACAGACTCTAGATCTATCCACCTCATTACAAATAGCTCAATTTCGTTTCTTTTTATGGCTGAGTAATATTCCATTGTATATATGTGCCACATCTTCTTTATCCATTCATCCGACGATGGGCACTTAGGTTGTTTCCATCTCCGGGCTATTGTAAATAGAGCTGCAATGAACATTTTGGTACATGACTCTTTCTGAATTCTGGTTTCCTCAGGGTATATACCTAGTAGTGGGATTGCTGGGTCATATGGTAGTTCTATTTGTAGTTTTTTAAGGAACCTCCATACTGTTCTCCATAGTGGCTGAACCAATTCACATTCCCACCAGCAGTGCAAGAGTGTTCCCTTTTCTCCACACCCTCTCCAGCATTTATTGTTTCTAGATTTTTTGATGATGGCCATTCTGACTGGTGTGAGATGATATCTCATTGTAGTTTTGATTTGCATTTCTCTAATGATTAATGATGTTGAGCATTCTTTCATGTGTTTGTTGGCAGTCTGTATATCTTCTTTGGAGAAATGTCTATTTAGGTCTTCTGCCCATTTTTGGATTGGGTTGTTTATTTTTTTGTTATTGAGCTGCATGAGCTGCCTGTAAATTTTAGAGATTAATCCTTTGTCAGTTGATTCATTTGCAAATATTTTCTCCCATTCTGAGGGCTGTCTTTTGGTCTTGTTTATGGTTTCCTTTGCTGTGCAAAAGCTTTGAAGTTTCATTAGGTCCCATTTGTTTATTTTTGTTTTTATCTCCATTACTCTAGGAGATGGGTCAAGAAGGATCTTGCTGTGATTTATGTCATGGAGTGTTCTGCCTATGTTTTCCTCTAAGAGTTTGATAGTTTCTGGCCTTACATTTAGGTCTTTAATCCATTTTGAGCTTATTTTTGTGTATGGTGTTAGGGAGTGATCTAATCTCATACTTTTACATGTACCTGTCCAGTTTTCCCAGCACCACTTATTGAAGAGGCTGTCCTTTCTCCACTGTACATTCCTGCCTCCTTTATCAAAGATAAGGTAACCATATGTGCGTGGATTTATCTCTGGGCTTTCTATCCTGTTCCATTGATCTAGCTTTCTGTTTTCGTGCCAGTACCATACTGTCTTGATTACTGTAGCTTTGTAGTATAGTCTGAAGTCAGGGGCCTGATTCCTCCAGCTCTGTTTTTCGTTCTCAAGATTTCTTTGGCTATTCGGGGTCTTTTGTGTTTCCATACAAATTGTGAAATTTTTTGTTCTAGTTCTGTGAAAAATGCCAGTGGTAGTTTGATAGGGATTGCATTGAATCTGTAGATTGCTTTTGGTAGTAGAGTCATTTTCACAATGTTGATTCTTCCAATCCAAGAATGTATATCTCTCCATCTATTGGTATCATCTTTAATTTCTTTCATCAGTGTCTTATAATTTTCTGCATACAGGTCTTTTGTCTCCTTAGGTAGGCTTATTCCTAGATATTTTATTCTTTTTGTTGCAGTGGTAAATGGGAGTGTTTTCTTGGTTTCACTTTCAGATTTTTCATCTTCAGTGTATAGGAATGCCAGAGATTTCTGTGCATTAATTTTGTATCCTGCTACTTTACCAAATTCATTGATTAGCTCTAGCAGTTTTCTGGTAGCATCTTTAGGATTCTCTATGTATAGTATCATGTCATCTGCAAACAGTGACAGGTTTACTTCTTCTTTTCTGATTTGGATTCCTTTTATTTCCTTTTCTTCTCTGACTGCTGTGGCTAAAACTTCCAATACTATGTTGAATAAGAGTGGTGAGAGTGGGCAACCTTGTCTTGTTCTTGATCTTAGTGGAAATGCTTTCAGTTTTTCACCATTGAGGATGATGTTGGCTGTGGGTTTGTCATATGTGGCCTTTATTATGTTGAGGAAAGTTCCCTCTATGCCTACTTTCTGGAGGGTTTTTATCATAAATGGGTGTTGAATTATGTTGAAAGCTTTCTCTGCATCTATTGAGATGATCATATGGTTTTTGTCCTTCAGTTTGTTAATATGGTGTATCACGTTGATTGATTTGCATATATTGAAGAATCCTTGCATTCCTGAAATAAACCCCACTTGATCATGGTGTATGATCCGTTTAATGTGCTGTTGGATTCTGTTTGCTAGTATTTTGTTGAGGATTTTTGCATCTATGTTCATCAGTGATATTGGCCTGTAGTTTTCTTTCTTTGTGACATCCTTGTCTGGTTTTGGTATCAAGGTGATGGTGGCCTCGTAGAATGAGTTTGGGAGTGTTCCTCCCTCTGCTATATTTTGGAAGAGTTTGAGAAGGATAGGTGTTAGCTCTCCCCTAAATGTTTGATAGAATTCGCCTGTGAAGCCATCTGGTCCTGGGCTTTTGTTTGTTGGAAGATTTTTAATCACAGTTTCAATTTCAGTGTTTGTGATTGGTCTGTTCATATTTTCTATTTCTTCCTGATTCAGTCTTGGCAGTTTGTGCATTTCTAAGAATTTGTCCATTTCTTCCAGATTGTCCATTTTATTGGCATAGAGTTGCTTGTAGTAATCCCTCATGATTTTTTGTATTTCTGCAGTGTCAGTTGTTACTTCTCCTTTTTCATTTCTGATTCTATTGATTTGAGTCTTCTCCCTTATTTTCTTGATGAGTCTGGCTAATGGTTTATCAATTTTGTTAATCTTCTCAAAGAACCAGCTTTTAGTTTTATTGATCTTTGCTATTGTTTCCTTCATTTCTTTTTCATTTATTTCTGATCTGATTTTTATGATTTCTTTCCTTCTGCTAACTCTGGGGTTTTTTTGTTCTTCTTTCTCTAATTGCTTGAGGTGCAAGGTTAGGTTGTTTATTCGAGATGTTTCCTGCTTCTTAAGGTGGGCTTGTATTGCTATAAACTTCCCTCTTAGAACTGCTTTTGCTGCATCCCATAGGTTTTGGGTCGTTGTATCTCCATTGTCATTTGTTTCTAGGTATTTTTTAATTTCCTCTTTGATTTCTTCAGTGATCACTTCGTTACTAAGTAGTGTATTGTTTAGCCTCCATGTGTTTGTATTTTTTACTGCTCTTTTCCTATAATTGATATCTAATCTCATGGCGTTGTGGTCGGAAAAGATACTTGATATAATTTCAATTTTCTTAAATTTACCAAGGCTTGATTTGTGACCCAAGATATGATCTATCCTGGAGAATGTTCCATGAGCACTTGAGAAAAATGTGTATTCTGTTGTTTTTGGATGGAGTGTCCTATAAATATCAATTAAGTCCATCCTGTTTAATGTATCATTTAAAGCTTGTGTTTCCTTATTTATTTTCATTTTGGATGATCTGTCCATTGGTGAAAGTGGGGTGTTGAAGTCCCCTACTATGAATGTGTTACTGTCGATTTCCCCTTTTATGGCTGCTAGTTTTTGCCTTATGTATTGAGGTGCTCCTATGTTGGGTGCATAAATATTTACAATTGTTATATCTTCTTCTTGGATCGATCCCTTAATCATTATGTAGTGTCCTTCTTTGTCTCTTCTGATAGTCCTTATTTTAAAGTCTATTTTGTCTGATATGAGAATTGCTACTCCAGCTTTCTTTTGGTTTCCATTTGCATGGAATATCTTTTTCCATCCCCTTACTTTCAGTCTGTATGTGTCTCTAGGTCTGAAGTGGGTCTCTTGTAGACAGCATATATATGGGTCTTGTTTTTGTATCCATTCAGCCAATCTGTGTCTTTTGGTGGGAGCATTTAGTCCATTTACATTTAAGGTAATTATCGATATGTATGTTCCTATTCCCATTTTCTAAATTGTTTTGGGTTCGTTATTATAGGACTTTTCCTTCTCTTGTGTTTTTGTCTAGAGAAGTTCCTTTAGCATTTGTTGTAAAGCTGGTTTGGTGGTGCTGAACTCTCTCAGCTTTTGCTTGTCTGTAAAGGTTTTAATTTCTCCATCAAATCTGAATGAGATCCTTGCTGGGTAGAGTAATCTTGGTTGCAGGTTTTTCTCCTTCATCACTTTCAGTATGTCCTGCCACTCCCTTCTGGCTTGTAGAGTTTCTGCTGAGAGATCAGCTGTTAACCTTATGGGGATTCCCTTGTGTGTTATTTGTTGTTTTTCCCTTGCTGCTTTTAATATGCTTTCTTTGTATTTAGTTTTTGACAGTTTGATTAATATGTGTCTTGGCGTATTTCTCCTTGAATTTATCCTGTATGGGACTCTCTGTGCTTCCTGGACTTGATTAACGATTTCCTTTCCCATATTAGGGAAGTTTTCAACTATAATCTCTTCAAATATTTTCTCAGTCCCTTTCTTTTTCTCTTCTTCTTCTGGAACCCCTATAATTCGAATGTTGGTGCGTTTAATGTTGTCCCAGAGGTCTCTGAGACTGTCCTCAGTTCTTTTCATTCTTTTTTCTTTATTCTGCTCTGCAGTAGTTATTTCCACTATTTTATCTTCCAGGTCACTTATCCGTTCTTCTGCCTCATTTATTCTGCTATTGATCCCATCTAGAGTATTTTTCATTTCATTTATTGTGTTGTTCATCATTGTCTGTTTCATCTTTATTTCTTCTAGGTCCTTGTTAACTGCTTCTTGCATTTTGTCCATTCTATTTCCAAGATTTTGGATCATCTTTACTATCATTATTCTGAACTCTTTTTCAGGTAGACTGCCTATTTCCTCTTCATTTGTTAGGTCTGGTGGGTTTTTATCCTGCTCCTTCATCTGCTGTGTGTTTTTCTGTCTTCTCATTTTGCTTATCTTACTGTGATTGGGTTCACCTTTTTGCAGGCTGCAAGTTCGTAGCTCCCGTTGTTTTTGATGTCTGTCTCCAGTGGCTAAGGTTGGTTCAGTGCGTTGTGTAGGCTTCCTGGTGGAGGGGACTAGTGGCTGTGTTGTGGTGTATGAGGCTAGATCTTGTCTCTCTAGTGGGCAGGTCCACGTCTGGTGGTGTGTTTTGGGGTGTCTGTGGACTTATTATGATTTTAGGCAGCCTCTCTGCTAGTGGGTGGGGTTGTGTTCCTGTTTTGCTATATGGTTGGCATAGGTTGTCCAGCACTGTAGCTTGCTGGTCGTTGAGCGAAGCTGGGTGCTGGTGTTGAGATGGAGATCTCTGGGAGATTTTCGCCGTTTGATATTATGTGGGGCTGGGAGGTCTCTTCTTGACGAGTGTTCTGAAGTTGGCTCTCCCACCTCAGAGGCAGAGTCCTGACTCCTGGCTGGAGCAGCAAGAGCCTTTCATCCACTCGGCTCAGAATAAAAGGGAGAGAAAGTAGAGAGAATTAGTATAAGTAGGAGGAAATAGGAAAGAAAGAAAGAAAGAAAGAAAGAGAGGAGGGAAGGAAGGAAGGAGGGAAGGAAGAAAGAAAGAAAGAAGAAAAGAAAGGAAGAAGGCAAGAAGGAAAGAAAGGAGGGAGGGAGGGAGGAGGGAAGGAAGGAAGGAATGAGGGAAGGAAGGAAAAAATACAGAAAGAAAGAAGATACAGTAAAATAAAATAAAGTATAATAAAGTTATTGAATTAAAAAAATAATTATTTAGAGGAAAAAAAAAAGGGAAGGATAGAACCTTAGGACAAATGGTGGAAGCAAAGTTATAGAGACAAAATCTTACATAGAAGCATACACATATACCCTCACAAAAAGAGGTAAAGTGGAAAAAATCATAAAACTTGCTCTCCAAGTCCACCTCCTCAATTTGGGACGATTCGTTGTCTCAAAAAGGGAAGGAAGGAAGGAAAGATAGAAAGAAGGTAAAGTATAACAGAGTTCTTTAAATTAAAATTAATTATTAAGAAAAAAATTAAAAAAAAAAATGGTCGGATAGAACGCTGGGACAAATGGTGGAAGCAAACCTATACAGACAAGATCTCACACAGAAGCATACACATACACATTCACAAAAAGAGGAAAAGGGGAAAAAATCATAGATCTTGCTCTAGAAGTCCGCCTCCTCAATTTGGGATGATTCGCTGTCTATTCATGTATTCCACAGAGGCAGGGTACATCAAATTGATTGTGTAGCTTTAATCCGCTGTTTCTGAGGCTGCTGGGAGAGATTTCCCTTTTTCTTCTTTGTTCTCACAGCTCACAGGGGCTCAGCTTTCGACTTGGCCCTGCCTCTGCGTGTAGGTCGCTGGAGGGCGTCTGCTTTTTGCTCAGACAGGACGGCGTTAAAGGAGCCGCTGACTCGGGGGCTCTGGCGCTCTCAGGCCGGGGGCAGGGAGGGGCACGGAGTGCGGAGCGGTCCTGCGGCGGCAGAAGTCGGCGTGACGTTGCCCCAGCCTGAGGCCCGCCGTGTGTTCTCCCTGAGAAATTGTCCCTGGATCCCGGGAACCTGGCAGTGGCGGGCTGCACAGGCTCCCCGGAAGAGGGGTGGGGGCAGTGACCTGTGCT
>NW_006791887.1:1365936-1372172 GCF_000442215.2 Lipotes vexillifer | reverse complement strand
CGCGCGCCCGTCTCTGGAGCTCCTTTAAGCAGCGCTCTTAATCCCCTCTCCTCGCGCACCAGGAAGCAAAGAGGGAAGAAGAAGTCTCTTGTCTCTTCGGCAGCTCTAGACTTTTTCCTGGACTCCCTCCTGGCCAGCCGTGGCGCACTAACCCCCTGCAGGCTGTGTTCACGCTGCCAACCCCAGTCCTCTCCCTGCCTCCAACCGAAGCCGAGCCTGAGCTCCCAGCCCCGCCCGCCCCGGCGGGAGAGCGGACAAGCCTCTCGGGCTGGTGAGTGCCGGTCGGCACCAATCCTCTGTGTGTGAATCTCTCCGCTTTGCCCCCCGCACCCCTGTTACTGTGCTCTCCCCGGCGGCTCCGAAGCTTTCCCCCTCCGCCACCTGCTGTCTCTGCCCGCGAAGGGGCTTCCTAGTGTGTGGAAACCTTTCCTCCTTCACAGCTCCCTCCCACTGGTGCAGGTCCCGTCCCTATCCTTTTGTCTCTGTCTTTTCTTTTTTCTTTTGCCCTACCCAGTTACATGGGGGGGTTTCTTGCCTTTTGGGAGGTCTGAGGTCTTCTGCCAGCGTTCAGTAGGTGTTCTGTAGGAGTTGTTCCACGTGTAGATGTATTTCTGGTGTATCTGTGGGGAGGAAGGTGATCTCCGCGTCTTACTCTTCCGCCATCTTCCCAGAAGCTCTCATTGTGTTTTTAATTTGCACTTCCCTAAAGACTAATTATGTCGGACACTTTTTCATGTGCTTTTCGGCTATTTGCACATCTTCAAGGGTCTGTTCAAGCCTTTTATCCATTTAAATAAATTGGGTTGTACTTTTTTTTTTAAACAACAGGAATTTATTTTTTAATAAATTTATTTATTTAATTTTGGCTGTGTTGGGTCTTCGTTGCTGTGCGTGGGCTTTTCTCTAGTTGCGGCGAGCAGGGACTACTCTTTGTTGCAGTGCGTGGGTTTCTCATTGCGGTGGCTTCTCTTGTTGCAGGAACACGGGCTCTAGGTGTGCGGGCTTCAGTAGTTGTGGCATGCAGACTCAGTTGTTGTGGCTCATAGGCTCTAGGGCGCAGGCTCAGTAGTTGTGGCGCATGGGCTTAGCTGCTCCGCAGCATGTGGGATCCTCCGGGACCAGAGCTCGAACCCATGTGCCCTGCATTGGCAGGCAGATTCTTAACCACTGTGCCACCAGGGAAGCCCCAGGAATTTATTTTCTTACAGTTCTGGAGACTGTAAGTCTGAGACCAGGCTATAATCTTACAATGGGATAGTGCTCAGCAATTAAAAAGAATAAACTAGTGTAGTTCATCTTTGTAAACAGTTGCTGGTGAATATGCAGAATGATACAACTGCTTTGGAGCATTATTTTGGGTGTTTCTTAAAAAATTACACATACATCTTCCTTACGACCCAGCAATTCCACCCAAGATAAATAAAAACATATGTCCACACAATGACATATGCATGAATATTCATAGCAGCTTTATTTGTAGTAGCCCCAAAGTGGAAACAACCCAAATGTCCCTCATCTGGTGAATAGAAAAACTGTGAAACATCCATACAATAGAATACTACTCAGCAGTAAAAATGAATTAACTCTGGGGCTTCCCTGGTGGCGCAGTGGTTGAGAGTCCGCTTGCTGATGCAGGGGACGCGGGCTCGTGCCCCGGTCCAGGGGAATCCCACGTGCTGCGGAGTGGCTGGGCCGCTGGGCCTATGTGTCCGGGGCCTGTGCTCCGCAACGGGAGAGGCCGCAGCCCTGGGAGGCCCACATACGGAAAAAAAAAAAAAAAAAAAGAATTAACTCTTTATATGTGCTATAACATGAATGAATCAAAAACATGATACTTCCCAAAGGAAGGCAAACATAAAAGAGTACACACTGTATAATTCCATGTATAAGAAGTTCTACAACAGGCAAAGCTTATTTATAGGAACAGACAGAAATGGATCAGTGTTGCTTTTAGGGAAGGGTGTGGGGAGGATTTCCTGGGAAGGGCAGAAGGGAATTTTCTGGGGTGATGGCAGTGTTCTACATATTGTTTAGAGTGATTACACTGAAGTATACAATTGTCAAAATTCATCAATTTAAACATTTAAGATCTGTACATTTCATAGTATATAAATTATATCTCTTTAAAAAAACTGAATTAAGCCTCAAATTATTTATTTATTTATTTGGCTGCGTTGGGTCTTCATTGCGGCGCTAGGGCTTTTCTCTCTAGTTGACTCGAGCGGAGGCTGCTCTTCGTTGAGGTTTGCGGCCTCCTCATTGCGGTGGCTTCTCTTGCTTCTGAGCATGGACTCTAGGCATGTGGGCTTCAGTAGTTGTGGTGCACAGGCTCAGTAGTTGTGGCGCACAGGATTAGTTGCTCTGTGGCATGTGGGATCTTCCTGGACCAGGGCTTGAACCCATGTCCCCTGCATTGGCAGGCGGATGCTTAACCACTCACTGTGCCACGAGGGAAGTCCCTATGCCTCAATTTTTGATTGCTATCACCAGGTGGCAGTGGAAACTAATTTCTAAGAGTCCAACTGTAAAGTGTGTGCAATGCCTAAGATTTGTAAATCATTCTATTAGTGAGTGTTCTTGAAAGCATGAGGCACAGTTCTGTAAGCATGAATTTTAAATTTCAATCAGTAGTATTGTGCTGGAGGTCTCTTTGTGTTTCTTATCCTCCCCCTACCCCATTCAGCACCGTGTTTTAAAGATCTATTTACTCTGTTGTGTGTCTATTTAGCTCATTGCTCCTTACTGTGACAGAACACAGAACATTCCAGTGACGGATGCCTCATTGTGTCCAGCCCTCCAATCACCACAAATAACTTTGTGATAAAATATCCTCTTACATGTTCTTTATGCACCTGTGTAAGAATTTCTCTAATGATATAGCCAGGAGTGGGGTCCTTCCCAGCTCCACTCATAATATTTATTTATTTGTACATTTTTATCCCTTCTACTTCATAAATTCCCCCAAAATTCTTTGTGCTAAAACAGCTAAATCCAGGCAACATCCCAAACTTTTAAATTAAAGGAAATGTATGCTGTGAGTCGTTTTATTTGTATGTCTCTGTGCAAAATGTGTAGTGCTCTTTGTGATGTCGTTTAAATTTACAAAATAGTATTGTTGACTAAGATTTTTTTTTATATAATTAATTTTTTCATTTATTT
Source organism: Lipotes vexillifer (assembly GCF_000442215.2). Lineage (NCBI taxonomy): Eukaryota > Metazoa > Chordata > Mammalia > Artiodactyla > Lipotidae > Lipotes > Lipotes vexillifer. The sequence continues at coordinate 1,369,013 of NW_006791887.1, read as the reverse complement.
TATTTCTGGCTGTGTTGGGTCTTCGTTGCTGCATGTGGGCTTTCTCTAGTTGCGGCGAGCTGGGGCTATTCTTCGTTGCAGTGCACGGGCTTCTCATTGTGGTGGCTTCTCTTGTGGCACATGGGCTCAGTAGTTGTGGCTTGCGGGGTCTAGAGCACAGGCTCAGTAGTTGTGGCGCACGGGCTTAGTTGCTCTGAGATCTTCCCACACCAAGGATCATACCCGTGTCCCCTGCATTGGCAGGCAGATTCTTAACCACTGAGCCACCAGGGAAGTCCCTGTTGACTAAGATTTGAACCTCCAAATTGATAATCGTGGATTATCTTCTACTGAATAAATTTCTCCTGATTCTTTGTGGTAAAACAGCTGAATTTAAGCAACATTCTAAATTTTAAATTACAGGTAATGTTTTAGAACAAGAAGTTTTCTCAACAGTGGCACTGTTGACATTTTGGGCCTGATAATTCTTTGCTGTAGGGGGCTGTCCTGTGCATTATAGGATGTCCCTGGCTACTACCCACTAGATGCCAGTAGCATCCCTCCTCCCTGGTTGTGACAACCAAAAATGTCTCCAGACATTGTCAAATGTCCAATGAGGGGGGCAAATCACCTCCAGTTGGGAACCACTGTTTTATGGTAAACAAACTCTGGGATTCACTTGGAACCCTTTTGCTAGACTCTCCCCCCGTTTTGATTTTTAATATATTTATTTTTGGCTGCATTGGGTCTTTGTTGCTGCGCATTGGCTTTTCGCTAGTTGCAGCAAGAGGGGGCTACTCTTCTTTGTAGTGGGTGGGCTTCTCATTGTGGTGGCTTCTCTTATTGTGGAGCATGGGCTTTAGGCGTGCGGGCTCAGTAGTTGTGGCGCACGGGCTTAGTTGCTCCGTGGCATGTGGGATCTTCCTGGACCAGGGCTTGAACCCGTGTCCCCTGCATTGGCAGGCAGATTCTTAACCACTGAGCCACCAGGGAAGCCCCCCCCACACCTTTCTTTCTGTCAATTTATTTCAACCCTAATCTCAACTACAGACTTGTATAACATGGTCATTTAAAAAATGTCCGTCCCTGCTTTCTAGCTGGAATAACATTCTTTCTGGAGATACTTACCAGAGCCCTTAGCCTCTTAGTGGACTGAGCACCAAATAGTCTTTGCTAGGTTTCCTGGCTTCCCTGTCTCAGACACTAAAGTGCATCAGAGGAGGAAGAGGGAGTCAGAATTCTCCTTGTGTCTGCTCCCAGAGGAATCCAGAAGAGCAGGTAGAACCCCACAGTGGCTGATAAGATCTTAAGAGTCTGTTGACCCAGTCTGCAAGGGGAACAGAAAAAGGGGGTCTCTCTTTTTAGTTCTCACATCCTCTCCCCTCCTCTCTCTAGATCTCTCTCTTTATTTATTTATTGGTTTGCACTGGGTCTTAGTTGTGGCAGGTGGGCTCCTTAGTTGCGGCTTGCCAGCTCCTTAGTTGCGGCATGCATGTGGAATCGAGTTCCCTGACCAGGGATCGAACCTGGGCCCCCTGCATTGGGAGCTCAGAGTCTCAACCACTGTGCCAGCAGGGAATTCTCTCTCTAGATCTCTTTTGTAACAATTTTTATCTACAGTCTTTGGATAAGCACCCAGAGTGATGAGTGTCCCCTATATTCCTCAGCACACTAGCACTGTAACTTTCTCAGGAAATTTCTCTGTGTGGGAATTTCCTGGCGGTCCAGTGGTTAAGACTCAGCATTTTCACTGCTGAGGGCCCGGTTTAATACCAGATCAGGGAACTAAGGTCCTGCAAGCCAAGCAGCATGGTCAAAAAAAAAAAGGAAAGTTCTCTGTGGTCAAATAAGTGAGGGCAACACTGCCTACTGAATCCCTGTCTCGGACACTGGCAATGCCCATTAGATTATTAAAGACATTGAGATGTCTTTAATGTGTGAGGGCGTTACCACCCCTAGTCCTAGGAGCAACAGCAAAAGCTGCAGCTGTGCGAGCGAGACCGTTGTACAGGAATTTAGGAGGAGGGATGCAGCTCCTCAGATGTCTTTTTTTTTTTTTGCCGTGCTGCACGGCATACAGGATCTTCCCTGACTAGGGATTGAACCCAGGCCATGGCAGTGAAAGTGCAGAGTCCTAACCACTGGACTGCCAAGGAACTCCCTCAGATGTCTATTTTTAACCTAGCATTTCCCAGATTGACTACAGAACTTTCCCATTCTTCCTCCATTGTTTAACAAATATTTACCGGTATTAACACCCCCAGAGCTGGTGTCCCAAGGAACACAATTTGGGAAATGTTGTCTTAGCTATTAACAACCTACATCTTTTGTAAATTGCCTTCAAAAGCCATTAATGTGTTCATTCATTTATTCAAAACACTGTTGGGCATCCACCATCCTAGTATGAGGACTACAAAGATTACTCGTCCCAGCAGCCCCCCAGTGGACAGATGAATCAGATTGTGTCAGTAGATATGTGAAGGTCTGAGCCATATGTTGGGGAAACAGTGGAACCCAGTGATTAATCCTGACCCTGGAGTTCTGATAACCTTCACAAATCAGGCAATACCTCGCTGAGCCTAGAATACAAGATCGAGTCCCTTAATCCTTACAGTGTCAGGGGCTTGTTAGAAAGGCAGAATCTCAGGTTCCACGTTGGAACTACCAAGTCAGAACCTGTGCTTTAACAAGATCTCCAAGGGATCTTTATGTACATTACTGTTTGAGAAGCACTGCCTTAAAATGAGCACACTGTCTCACAAGAAAGTAAACAGAAACAAACTGCAGTTCTGTGTGATGTCTTGGCCAAAGGCTGACCTAGCAGCCTCCAGGCCAGGCCAGTCAGACAGGATAGGAAGGGAAGATGGGCAGAGGCAACGAGTGTCTTCTTTCCTCTCCTCACCCTCACCCAGCAATGACTGATTCAGCAGGTCAGGCTACAGGCATGTCATCCGGTAGCAGGGACAGGTAATGAGGCCATACCTGTGGTCCTTCCTGCCTAGATGTCTGCCATGACTGGGTAGGCATAATGGGTTTGACTGGAAGGAAGGGAAAGAAGTTCAGGGCGAGCGCACCTCGACGCTGAGCAGGTGGCCCAG
>NW_006791887.1:1365345-1365926 GCF_000442215.2 Lipotes vexillifer | reverse complement strand
TCTTTCCCTCCACAGGTCATGCGCTTGTCTGGGTGTAGCCCTGGGCACTGGTGGGGCGAGCTCTGTGGGCTACAGTGAGACTGAGGGCAGGCTGGGCCTTTGCTAGGGGCCCTGGTGAGGACCCAGGGGAAGGCTTTTCTCACAGACTAGGCTGTGACGGGTGGAGGGCGACTAGCCCAGGGTGGGGGTAACTAAGGGGAAGGAAACCGAAAACCACAACATAAATAACCACAATGAAGGGGAGCAGAATATGCCACCCCCAAATAAATGCTTTGATAAATTGATTATTTTGAGCTGTAAGCACTTGAAAAATAGCAAATGTAGGGAGAGGCTTTCTCTGAACCCTCCTTATCTGCCTAAAGATAGATCTTCCAGAAGAACTCATTTGTCATAGAGTCCCTCCCTGGTGGTATCATCAACTAGGGAAGAGTGACTCATCACGGGAGAGGAGACTAGAAGTTGATAGCACACCCAGAAGATAAACTTTGTCATGAACTACCATATCTTCAATCTAAGGGCCCATTCATCTATCCTTAAAATCATTTCCTCTCACCTGAGAGTCCTACATTCCCTGCCCAACA
>NW_006791887.1:1362844-1365221 GCF_000442215.2 Lipotes vexillifer | reverse complement strand
CACCCCCACCCTGCTTCTCTATTAAGATGGTATTTAATCCTGAATTCTAAGCCACCTCAGGGCATTCATTATTCATTTCCCCCTGGGTATCTCCAATGAGGTATACAGGTTAATCAACTTCTGTTTGTTTTTCTCTTGTTAATCTGTCTTTTATTACAGGGGTCTCAGCTAAGAACTCAGAAGGGTAGAGAAAACATTATTTTTTCTCCCCTACAACAGCAAAACAAAATAAAACAGCAAAATACCAACACCAGCGCTGCCCCTGCCCTTAGGAGGTCTTATGTGTGCTGCATCTCCCAGCAGGCGGTGCCTCTCTGCACCCTCCAGGGGCCAGAACAGATGAGGTGAGCACCCAGTGCCTGAATACACCAGGATGAAGACTTCTTGCTATTCTACCTAGATACTCCGAAGGTAAGTCAGGCAGCAGTAGACAGAGATGGTATAGGGAGGTGGCATTTGAAGCAGAGGGAAGGGCCCACAGAAAGGCCCAAAGGCAAGACCACACTCACCTGGGTGGGAAGAGGGATCAACTTACTTATCTCCATCCCGTTCTGATGAAGCTGGCCCTACTGTGTTTTCTACTCTCCAAGGACACCATTCATACCCTGTGCCTGTCACTGTTGGTAGAGTCCCTGTTTGTTCCCCAAGGACAGGACTACTTGTGACTCACTTTGTTTCCCAGCAGCCCACTACATGTGGCCCAACCTAACCCTGACTGTAAGACTAAGAGCTCCCCATAGCTCCACGGTAGGTGCTCAGGACACCTGGATCCGTTGTAGCAACCCTGCTCCTGCAGGCAACCTCCTCAGAAGGGTACCTGCCTCACCACCTCCTACTCTTTTCTGAAGAAAGGGTTAACTTAGAGAGTTGTTTGCTGAGGTTCCTGACACCAACTAGGCCAAGGCATATCTGGGGGCGGATTCCTTGGCTAGGACTTGCCAGGGTCAGTCTGGTTTGTTCCTGATAACATGAGCAGAGGATGATGTATGTGTGCTCTAAAAAAAACAAATAAAATTCTGGCTAAAAAAGTAATTCATGCTCATTGTAGAAAAATTGGAAAATAAAGAAAAATATAAATGAAAAAATAGATACCACCTTTAATCCCACCACCTAAAGGCAATCTCTTTATACATGTTGGTGAATTCCTTCCAAGTTTTTTTTTTTTTCCCCTATGCATATATGTGTACATATTTAACATAGCTGAGATCATACTGACTATGAGTTTCATGCCTTCCTTTTTCACTTGGCAGTACATTATAAGCTCTTACTCATTTGCTGTAATCATCATTAATATTCCATCCTACCCGTATATAATTTAGTTAGCTATGTCCCTGTAGTGGTTACAGATTTATATCACACTTCGACTGGGAATGTGCAGAAAAACTGTGATTTCTGTATTCTTCGTCTCTAGCTGATCTAGTCTCCTGCACAACTTCCTACCTCCTTAATAGGGAAAATTAACAGTGGATCTGCGACTCTTTCCAAGATGGCGGAGGAGTAAGACGCAGAGATCACCTTCCTCCCCACAGATACACCAGAAATACATCTACACGGGGAGCAACTCCTACAGAACACCTACAGAACGCTGGCAGGAGACCTCAGACCTCCCAAAAGGCAAGAAACTCCCCACGTACCTGGGTAGGGCAAGAGAAAAAAGAATAAACAGAGACAAAAGGATAAGGACGGTACCTGCACCAGTGGGAGGGAGCCGTGAAGGAGGAAAGGTCTCCACACACTAGGAGCCCCTTCGCGGGCAGAGATTGCGGGAGGCGGAGCGGGGAGCTTCGGAGCCGCGGAGGACAGCACAGCAACAGGGGCGCGGAGGGCAAAGCGGAGAGATTCCCGCACAGAGGATCGGCGCCGACCGGCGCTCACCAGCCCGAGAGGCTCGTGTGCTCACCCGCCGGGGGCGGGCGGGGCTGCGAGCTGAGGCTCGGTTTCGGTTTCGGTCGGAGCTCAGGGAGAGGACTGGGGTTGGCGGCTTGAACACAGCCCGAAGGGGTTAGTGCGCCACGGCTAGCAGGGAGGGAGTCCGGGGAAAAGTCTGGACCTACCCAAGAGGAAAGAGACCTTTTCTTGCCTCTGTGTTTCCTGGGGCGCGAGGAGAGGGGTTTTAAAAGCGCTGCCTAAAGGAGCTCCAGAAACGGGCGGGAGCCGCGGCTAAAAGCTCGGAAACCAGAGACGGGCAGGAGACGCTAAGGCTGCTGCTGCTGCCACCAAGGGGCCTGTGTGCGAGCACAGGTCACGGCCCCCACCCCTCTTCCGGGGAGCCTGTGCAGCCCGCCACTGCCAGGTTCCCGGGACCCAGGGACAATTTCTCAGGGAGAACACACGGCGGGCCTCAGGCTGCTGCAACGTCACGCCGACTTCTGCCGCC
>NW_006791887.1:1348003-1362590 GCF_000442215.2 Lipotes vexillifer | reverse complement strand
CACACACACACACACACACACACACACACACACAGACATATCCCCTCTTCACAGCGAATATACATTAGTACGTAAGTTTAATACCTGGAGATTAACAGAAATGACAATGGGGCACAGATGCAACACAGTAAAACAGGGATGGGGGGTAGGACTGGAGGGGGCAGAGGGACACTGGATATGATCACAGCAACCAAGGAGTGATTCCCTTGGTGCTCTGAGGTCATGAGACACTTGCCTCTTGTCACCAAGAAAACTGCATGGTGAATAAACCACCAACTCTGGAAGATAAGCCGTGGCACTACTGCGGAGCTTAGAATGGGGTGGGGCCCTCTCTGTCACAGTGTTAATACTCAAGCATGGCGGGCTCGGAGAGTGTTACGAAATATCAGCATTTTGACCTGGTGAGAGGGGCCTATTTGGGATGTGCCCCGTTTACCTAACACTGGGTGAAGGAGGTCCCCACTCAGGGTAACAGGGCCCCGGGATACCGTGGTCTTGACTTGCAGCAGCACTCCACACCACTGCTCCCAGCCAGCTCCACTCTGTCCACTGAGCACCCTCTCCGCAATGGACCTAAGCCAGAGTGAGCCAATCAAGAGGAGACGGGAGGAACCACGTGGTGGGATGGAAGGGGCAGGAGCTGGCAGAGGAGCAGGTGTGTCCCAGGCCGGGCCCTCCCCTAGGCATCATTGAGGCTGCTGTCGCTCAGGAGCACCTTCTCCCCAGGTCTGAAGGCCGGCATCCCAAGGTAGGGGCAGCTGGCACAGCGGAAAGCATCGCCCAGGTAACACTGTTGAAAGAAGAGACCATCATACAGGGGAGCCAAGTGTCAGCTCTCCCAGAGATACAGGCCAGAAGAAAGGGATCCCAAATTTCATGGTATGGCCACAGTGGCCTAAAGAGAATGACTGCGTACATTTGTAGGTCCAACTGGGATCCAAATACTAAGAGGCTTTAAGATCTCTGATTTCATGAAAGACAAAAGTCTAGAGAAGTCCCTTAGGTGAATACTTCTGTATTCTCAGCAGTTCAAATCACAGCCACACTCAGCAAATGGCTGAGTAGCATCAGGCCTAATGTGAAGCAGAAAGAAAGGGGCCAAAAATAAGAAATGACAAGTGCCTCCCCTACGGGCATGAGTGCGCTGCCCACTCTCAGGAGATAAGCCCTCTTCCCATTACTACCTAGAGACACGTTCTCACACGTTCACCTATTATTAAAATAATTGGGCAGTGAACTCTGTAGAGCTGGAGCTGGCCTGTGTTTAGTTTAGGCCTTTGTGAATACTGAGTAATCAACCAGATACTCACGTTTCCACAAGCCGACTTGGGCTGGGAGCTTATCTGGTCCCTCAACTTCTCTTTCTCCAGTTCTTCTGCGAGGCCACAGGTGCTGGGGGAAAGTTAGCAGGTGATGAGTGGGACCTGCCACCACCCAGGAACTCCAAATCCTTGACAGACCTTTTCCCTGGGAGTCTTCACAGATATGGAGCATTGACCTTTCCTGGCCTAGTCAGCTTTGGGCTCCACAATTCAATGATGTACTGTTTGGAGATTCACACACAGACAGTAAACTATCGAAAAAGCCAGCAAAGATTAGCACAAATTTGGGAGAATGGTAGCCTCTTGTAAGGAGAGGGAGGGAGATGCAGCTGAGGGAGCAGGCAGAGGCGACTTCTAAGGAACAAGTCATGTTCCTGGTACTTAAGCTGGGTGAGCAGTACATGGGTGTTCATTTTATTGTTCTTTAAAATGTACTTATTTAGCATACTCTTCTAACCGTCTGATACATTTTACAATAAAACATGTTTTAGTAATTGTGAAGCACAGCGATTCCTTGACAATCAGAAGCCGCTGGAAGCAGCCTGGCAGCCTCTTCTCACCCCAAGGCTTACCAGTTCTTGCAGGCCTTCCTCTTTTTCCCTTCCCCACAGGAGGCAGCCCGCAAGGAAGCTGGGTCTGGCTTCTTCATATCTTCTGGATCCAGCAGTTCATCTGAGTCAATGAGATCCTGGAGAATGTTCGAAGCCATTAATGACCCAGTCATGGTCTCTGCTAATGAACAGGTGAAGTGGCCACAGTCCACAGCAGCAGTTTGCCCATCTATGTAGAAGGCAGCCATCATCCTACCTGGGCTTGATCATCACGCCCAAGCTGACCACATAGTGAGTACACTACGTGCACAGAAGCTGTGTTAGGCTGTGAGGGGGCTGGGGACTCATTTATGATGTGCAGAGAATATGTGTGTGGAGGGCAGGGAGGGAGGGGGCAGGAAGAACAAAGAGAGAAGCGTTATATTTATGCGAATATATAAAGGGCTGTCGTGTGAGAAAAGGGAATGGAATATTTTCTATATAATTCCAGAGGAAAAGGCAGATAATGATATATACACTTGTGTGATTCTTCGATAAACGTGTAGACAGTTAATCTGTAAGCTCTGTGAGGGCACAAACCGTCGCCTAGTTTGCTTACCACTCTAACTTCAATAGTTGTAGGAATGAAGAACTTTATTACAGAAAGCATTGATCTGAGTTGGAAGAGCATTACTGTTAAGACAGTGAGCATTTGGTGACTTGCCCAGACGAAGGAGCCAAAAAATATTTTAGCTGACAAACTCTTTTCAGGTTTACGCATGCCCACAAGAGTCTTTAATATATCACATGAAGTGAGAACAAGAAAATCTGCGGGGGGAAAGATGCTGAAAAAGAAATTTAAAATGCCACTAATGAGGAGTTTCCTTCTGAGTCAAAAAATGCCAATGGCAGGCACAGCCACAAGGCTGGGCTTTAAATGCTTTCACACCTACAAACCCAGAGAGGCCACTCCAAACAACAACATTCCCACCCAAAGTGGGGCCTGAAAGAAAGCAATCAGGTGACCACAGTGCTGACTCACCACGCTCTCATCCTCCATATCATTGGCTGAGAGGGTCCAGAGCTTGGCAGCTGCAGGGTCCATAGCAGGCTTCCCTGAATCCAACCAATGAAAGAAAACAAGCTCCAGAAAAGCAGCTGGAAACAAACTCCAAGCACATGTAAGTGCTTTCTACTGAGGCTGTGCAGGGAACACACTGGACCTGGGTTCAAGGCCCAGCTCTATCACTTATAAAGGCATGAGAGGGACCCATCACTTTATGGCAATAAAAGCCATCATTTGTTAAGCTTTGTGCCAGATACTACATTAAACATTTTACATACATGATCTAATTTAGTCCTGCTCACCACCTTATGAGGAAAGTTCTTGTCATCCTAATTTTATAAATGAGGAAAGAGGTTTAGATACTTAGGCCAGTTACACCCAGCCACAAATACACAAGTACAGACAGAGTCTACCTAACGCTTTTAACTTCCACTCCATATTGCTTTCTCCTCCTTCTCTTAGTTCCCATCCCTAGAACATGGGGCTAATAGGATTCCCTATGCCCACTGCAGGAGATTTGAATATGAAACAAGAAACTGTACCAAAAAGCATTATAAATAGCAAAGCTCCGGTCTCATGTAGACCTGTTACAGACAAGAAAATGGGCTCAAGAGCTGATGGCGGTGGCGTAACAACAAATCAGTAGCAAATCACACCTCCTGATTCTCTCTCTGGGCCCGAAAGAGCTGAGGGTTCAGTGTGGGCCAGTCCACGAATGGGCCTTGGCGGGTAAGTGCACCCCCCAGAGATCACTGTCACACTGGATGCTCAGATCTCCCACAGGGCAGGCCATCTAAGCTGCTCCTACCCATTCTGGAACTGTGACTCCAAAGGTTAGGATGCTAAAGGATTTCTTGAAGATTTAGGCTGGACAGTCAAAACAGAGCAGTGTGAATACCTGTAAATTTTTGCATACCTCACAGCTAGGACAATTTTTCTCAACTCAGGCATTAAAAAATAGTGATAGGAAGGGTGAGAATGGTGAAAAAGGGTGGAGTGCAATCTTCTGAGAGGAGATATTTTTATAAGTGTCTTAAGATCCTCAAAGAAAAGCTGAATTCAGTGGCACAGAGAAAAGGACACATGGGAAGAGGAATAGCACACTCTTATCCGCCATGACCGTCACTGTGAGGTCTTCTGAGGGTAAATGTCATAATTCTGGGGTCTGGAAAGACTTCATTAACTAATGAAACTATGGGAGTCTGACCTCTAGTATCTGGAGACCTCAGTGTCCTCTGGTGCAGAAGAAGGGGCTGAACTAGGTAATATCTACGCATCATTTCAGTATTGGATCCGAATATGCCCAGAACAACAGTACATTAAGCATTCTTCCACTTGGAAATGAGGGAAATTAAGGAAGGGAATGATCCTCTAAAGATATCACCACCTCATTCAGATCTCTGGCTCAGTTTTTAATACGGCTTTTCAGGCCCACTCAGACAGAACAATATCCCTAGGCCAGTCTCACCGGAAGACTTCTTGGTAGTAGAAAGCTTAAGTTGACTAGAAGAACCCACTTCAAAATTGGGCTTTTTTCCTGTGATCTGCACAGAGAGCAGGCTGTCACTGTGGTAACCCAGGTGTTCTCGGACAGACTGAATCTCCTCGGGGCTCAAGAACTTGCGCTGCAGCTGAAATTCAAGATATCAGAGGATTAGGCCACGCTTTTTCTACCGTATGGTGGTGTACTATGTCCCCCTCACAGGTGTCAAACGCTCACGTCTGCAGTAAGCGCATGACAGCAGGAGATCGCAGACGTTGCCTCGTGCCACACGTTCGGTTTCTCACTGATCAGGACCCTGGAGTGTAACTTCTGTCTACGTGTTTATGTTGAGCCTGCCCCTTGGAGAGTTTTATCAAATATCTGTCTATTAGGTACAAGGCACTGTGCGAGGCATTGTGGAGATTGTAATGATTATGATTATCAAGATGAATCGGACATGCTGAAGAGGCTGTTGAATGGAATCGAAGCCTGTGGCGGGGGAGCATGCCCACAGTAAAGATGCTAGAAATGAAATACGCAGTAGAGAAAGAGAACCACGGGGGGAGGGAAATGCTTTCTATGTTCCTTGGGAAGAAGCAGCAGACAGGAAAGGTCGGGAAGAAGCTGGGGGTGCTACCTCTATGTCCGACAATTATGGAACCGCTACATAAACCACAGTCCATCTAGAGCACTGAACGCCGTTCCATAATTAGTAAGAAAGTGGGTCAATACACTAAGATGGATAATGTCAAAGACAGCTAAAGGTGGGGGAAAGAGCTAGTGACTGAACACTGTATACATACGACCTTATTTACATTAAAAAATGTGTATACACACACACAAAACACACTTGTAAATACATAAAAAGAAGTCCGAACAGCCACACCAAAAAATGTATTGGTGGCTCCCGCTGGGGAGGAAAGTGTAAGCAAGGCCTGAGATGTCACTTTATATTCTTCAGTCTTAACTGAATTTTTATGAACATCCCATATTTTGGAATAAAAGATGGAAGAACTTTAACTAAAGAGAAAAATAAGAAAGGGTAGGTGTGAAGAAACTGAGGCCCTAGGTCATGTACAGATCAATGGTATAACAGCTATTGTGGTATAACACTTCTCACACAAGAAAATTTCAGCATTGGAGAAGAATGGAGAACCATAAATACCTCTATTTAATGTTAATATTTCTAATGAATTGTCAGAAAAGGATTTCCCCCTCCAACCTATTCTAGCCTCCCACCCAAAAGCTGAGGAAAATACAGGCAACTGCCCTTCACTTAGGCCTAAGATTCGTGTCCACTAAGAGATGCCTCAGTGGTCACCACTAGTACTGAGACCAAAATATGTCCCAACCCACATGGGCCCAAGCTGAGTCTCTTCAGAGGAGATTGATTTCAGAGGTTTCGTCCTTCGAGGCATCTGGTTTCTCCCATGCAGAGCCCTTCTCAACTTGTTTCCTAGTTGAGTGACACTGATCACCTCACCTTCAGGGTTGTTATTTCTCCCAGATTCTCTCTGTATCGTCTGACAAAAGAGATACTGGGTTTAGTCACCCAAGGCTTAAATTCCCAGCAAAGAAGGTCGTCTACAAACATACCTCTTTTACTTCCACAAGACCAGAAAGAGTCAGGGCTGAACACAGCTTAGATGCCGTCTTCACTTTGCTATTGTTAACTGCTAAGAGGAAAACCCCAGTTAATAGCTTTATAGGCCAAAGCAGGAAAAATAATAAAGGCTCTCTCCTATTCAGGTCAGCAGGCATTAAAACAACAATAACCTATTCTGTTCAATATATATATATTTTAGTGATAATATTTTAATTGGACAACTCCTTTTGGTTGTTCAAAGTGCTCTTACTGATGCTCTTAAGTGTCATATAACCGTCTCGGTTCTTTGTGGCTGTCTGGAGGGGTGGGATAGGGAGGGTGGGAGGGAGGGAGACAAAGAGGGAAGAGATATGGGAACATATATATATGTATAACTGACTCACTCTGTTATAAAGCAGAAACTAACACACCATTGTAAAGCAATTATACCCCAATAAAGATGTTAAAAAAAAAAAAAAAAAAAAAAAAAAGACACGGGAACTGGTAAAAAAAAAAAACAAAAAAAAAAACAGTGGATCTAACTAAAGAATAATCTGAAGAAATAATTTGAATAGCCTGCCTTTAAGGGTTTTATCTTTCTATGTGATCCCATTTTGCATGTCAGAAACCTCAGTCTTCCTCTTTGCATCTTTTCTGTAACAAATTCTAACCCCTGCTCCTCCTGCCTTCTCATGGATATGGAATCGGCCAGGGTCTCAGCAGAAAACAGATGGCTTACTCAATGCAGTCGCTGAAGAGTTTCATAATGGGACTACCTACAAAGATGCCAGCAAGCCTAGGGTAACACGTAAAAAATGGTGAAGCACTCAGGACCAGAGATGCATGAGGGCGTTACCACCCCCAGTCCTAGGAGCAACAGCAAAAGCTGCAGCTGTGCAGGAATTTAGGAGGAGGGATGCAGCCATGGCCTCCCCCGTGGTCTGGCTGAGAGGGAACTAGGGGAGTAATGACTCTGACATCTCTCTCCACCTGCCCTCTATCTCTTTTCAGGGCCTCCCATTGGCCTAACTGAATAGGAAGGCAGGGGAACAAGTATTCTGCAGAGGGCAACCTCCCAGTATACAGAGAGAGTGGAAAATGGTGGACAAAGGATTTGAAAGGGCAAGTGAAGAATAACTAGCCCACGTGATTTGTGCTGAGGAGGAAAAAACCAAAAGAAACAGGCACATTAATACTTTTCAAATCATATCTATTATTGGACTTCCAAGTTGCTTCTTATTTTCACTTTTATAAATAATGTTTTTTCACATGGGGACATCTGTCAAACTCTAAATTTTCTACTGAAGTTAATATATAATGAGAAGAGGTGCAGGGTCTCCCAGAGTCCAATTGTATTAGTTAAGTCTCTCTCTCTCTCTTTTTTTTTTTGCCGCGCCGCTCAGCTTGTGGGATCTGAGTTCCCCGACTAGGGGTTGATCCCGGGCCCTGGGCAGTGAGAGCACAGAGTCCTAACCACTGGACTGCCAGGGATTCCCAAGTTAAGTGTCTTTTGTTTATAAGTTACAAAAACACACCAGAGCTAGATTAAACTGAAAAAAAAAAGAGGGGGACATTAATTATCAGGATTATTAGGGTACTAGAGAGCCTCCCAAGGCCCAGTGGACTTCAGGAGTATAGGAACAGCAGCTGCAAGGAGCAGCTGCTCCCCCTAGGGCTGAGGCAGCCCACACCACCATCCCACCCTCATGGCTAAGACCCAGACCTTGTAGGAGAAGGTGTAGCTGTGGTTCACAGGATGGTAGAGAAGTCACTATGGTGCTGCACTGGCAAAGCAGAATATGCTGGAAATCCACCCTCTAGAGTGCTTGGGATGTATTTACTGGGGTCCCTCTTCTACAAAACCACCGGTAGCAGTAGTGTGAGGGGAAGCTGGGGCGTTTGGATGATGGTGGCCACTGTGCACTGTAGGAGTTGGATGCTAAAGAAGCCATCTGTCCTGCAGGAAGCTGATGCAGGACAAGTCACTAGCATCGCAGGAGCTGGATACTGGAGAAGCTGTCCAGGCTGTAGGAGCCAGGTGCTGCCTGCCACAGGGGCCTGCTGAGCAGAGCACACTGGAATCCGGAAGGAAAATCCCTCCTACAATGTCTCTCCAGTGCCCTCTACTGACAAAGCTTAACATCTGTCAGCTCGCAAAGGAAAAATTTTGAGATGATCCACTACATTTTTGCAGGGCAGACAATGAAGATTGAATTTGGAGCTGAGAGGCAATAGATTGAGAACTAGCACAATCCCAACTCCATATGCCCATAGGAGAGATGATGACCGATCCAGCTGGTGCCACCCCTGGATTGGTCAGTCACCTCTGCTGAGAATGGAACTGCATTCATAAAAAGAGAAGCAGTGAGCATGGACAGGCAGGTGCAAGAAAGCCAGCTGGTCACCAAGCAGCCTTCAGGCTCTCCAGGCGAGAGAAAACAAACATCTTAGTCATTAGAGAAATTGTCTGTCCTATAGATCAAGGACATTTCATCAAGCTTCACCATGGTTTGAAAAAATACTCCTCAAGACTACCCATTTTCTTTTATTCAAACATGCAGCTCACCAAGAAACCTTCTAATGTTTCCTCCCATCTACACAAAACCAGATGAGGGACAGATTTTGGGCAGTGGCTACGTATTCTGCTGTTTGAAAAGGGATATCATCCACCATAATCTAATAAATCAGCCTTTGATGTTATCACCCACGGGTGTTATTAGTGAAAGTCTGTCACCAAGAATTTGCTCTTACGTGGTGCGGTAAGAAGTAAGATTCTGACCCTGAGGAGCTGAGAACCAGGTTTTGGACTTGAGGGACTCAGTCAGGGTGTTCTCCTGAAGGACCTGCAGCCTACATCCTACACAACATCGCTGCTAGTACATTCCCCAAGGAAGAACACATAATTGGACGTGGATACATTGAATTCTATAAATGTCCAACCAACAACCAACCTTCCTTCCTCCCTTCCTTCCTTCATAAATAAACAGCATATTTACGACTGAGCAAGCACTGTTTTCTTTTAGTTAACTAATTAATATTTTATTTTTGGCTGCATTGGGTCTTTGTTGCTGCCTGTGGGCTTTCTCTGGTTGTGGCGAGCGGGAGCTACTCTTTGTTGTGGTGTGCGGGCTTCTCACTGCGGTGGCTTCTCTTGTTGTGGAGCACAGGCTCTAGGCACACGGGCTTCAGTAGTTGTGGAGTGCAGGCTCAATAGTTGTGGCTCATGGGCTCTAGAGCACAGGCTCAGTAGCTGCGGCACACAGGCTTAGTTGCTCTGTGGCATGTGGGATCTTCCTGGACCAGGGCTCGAACCCGTGTCCCCTGAATTGGCAGGCAGATTCTTAACCACTGTGCCACCAGGGAAGTCCAACAACCATTCTTTAGTTGCTGGACTTTTAGGCTGTTTCCAGTCTTTCACTAATTTATGTAACACAGAGATGAATGTCTTTGTGTTTAGTGTTCTTTTTGCTGTTGTTTTGTATTTCAAGTGATTCCTTTAGGATAGATGATCAGATTTGGAAATAAATTGGTGTCAAATCGCATCCTCCGCTTTTTTGGGGGGAAGAGCATGAACATTTTATAGACATTTGAGACCTACTTACTGCCCAATGACTTCAGAAATGTACCAATTACAGTCCCACTAGAGGCCATTTCAGGACATCCTGACTTGGAGTATTACAGTTTGAAATGTGTGCATGCGTGTGTGCGCATACCTATGAAATCTTGCTTTCTTTACACTTCTTTAGTCAATATTGGGGTTGGACGTTCATCCCACACTTGTTATCTCTTGTCCTCTTTTGAGAGTATTCTGTTCAAGTCCTTCACAGTTGAGAAGTATTTTATTTCAATCTCTGGGGAATTTCATGTCCCAGATTCTCTGTTCTGCCCTCTTTTGGTTGGAGAGGGGCTCTTTTCCCACCTGTAAATCCTTTGGAAATTCCCTTCTGAAGTCAAGTTCCTTTGGCATAGGAGGACAGGCTTGGGTGGCTAAGAGCTTCCATGGGGCCGGAAACAAGTGTATGGAAGTCTGAAGCCTGCAGAGCCAGTTGAACTTTCATCCCTGGTTGGAGAGTTTTCAAACGGAAGGAACTCGTCTCTACATAATTCTCTTTTCACTTTCCATTTTTAAACACCCCAGAGGGACCCTGGGTGATTTCCTTCTCCCTATTTAACTCAAATTGAATCTCTGAATAAACTATGTCCCTCTTAGTAGCCTAAGACACATATTTAGAGGAAATGTGTCATTTAAAGTGCTTTTTTTTTTGAAGTCATGTGAGGAATTATCAGAGTAAGAATCTCCTCACCACCCTCTATGCTCTGTGCCTTCTTTAGCTCAGAGCCAGGAGAAAAACTTTCTCCTCTTCCTCCCCCCCAGTCCTTTTCCCTTCTGAATCTGACACAGAAGAAACTTGCCACAGTTGGTAAGTGGCAAGCATAGGGCAGTTGCGTGTGTTGAAGTAAGTGTGGCATGTGCGGGAGTGTGAGAGGTGATAAAACGCATTCATGTGGGGAGTGAGGCTGAGCAATGATAATCAAGGGACCTCTGGGGAGAAGGGGCCATTTGTGGTCACCTTAAATGATGAACAGGATTTTGAAATACAGTAAAGGAGTCAGCTAAGTTTCTCTCAGTTTCTACTCTGGCCTCACTGGTAGGTAGAGAATCCTGGTTCTCTGTGTTGATGCCAGAGACAGTTATCCATCCATCCACCATCCATCCTTTCATCCAGCCATCCATCCACCCATGCACACATGCATACATCGTCTGACATTTTATTCATTCATTTGTTCATTCTTCCAATGCTCCCTCCATCTTTCCATCCATTCTTACATTATCTACTCTCTGCAGCACGCTGAAGGCAAAAATATTTCTTTGTGTCTTTTTAAAAAATAACTTTATTTATTTATGTATTTTTGGCTGCGTTGGGTCTCCTTTGCTGTGCACATGCTTTCTCTAGTTGCAGCGAGTGGGGGCTATTCTTTGTTGCAGTGCGCAGGCTTCTCATTGCAGTGGCTTCTCTTGTTGTGGAGCACGGTCTCTAGGCATGTGGGCTTCAGTAGTCGTGGCTCACGGGCTCTAGAGCGCAGGCTCAGTAGTTGTGAGGCATGGGCTTTGTTGCTCCGTGGCATATGGGATCTTCCCGGACCAGGATTCAAACCCATTTAGGGTTAGGGAACGGGGACGGTTTAGAGTACAGGTTACGGTACTACAACGGGTTAGGGTTAGTGTGTGTGTTAGGGCATGGGTCAGTGTTAGTGTACTAGTTAGGATTAGGGCACAGGTTAGGGTAAGACTTCAGGTAACGGTTAGGGTTAGGGTTAGTGTTAGGATTAGGGAACGGGGACGGCTTAGGGTACAGATTAGTGTACGACAATGGTTTAGGGTTAGCGTACGTGTTAGGGCATGGGTTAGTGTTAGCGTATGTGAACCCGTGTCCCCTGCATCGGCAGGCGGACTCTCAACCACTGTGCCACCAGGGAAGCCTGGCAGGCGGATTCTTATCCACTGCGCCACCAAGAAAGTCCTGGCAAAAATATTAATAAGACAAGAGTTTAGCTTTCAAGGAGAACATAGTCTAGTGTTAGGCTGGACAACTTAAAAATAGGTCATAATACTGTGCAATAAGTCCACCCTATAGGAGTTTGTTTAAAATACGCCTCTATGAATGTCCCTTTTCCCCCAAAAGCCTTACCTGACCACTCAATCTAAAATAGGTTCTTGTATACTTACCTGGCAGGGGAAATACCACGATCAAGAAGGTGGTATAGGACTTCCCTGGTGGCGCAGTGGTTGAGAGTCCGCCTGCCAATGCAGGGGACACAGGTTCGTGCCCCAGTCTGGGAAGATCCCACATGCCGCGGAGCGGCTGGGCCCGTGAGCCATGGCCGCTGAGCCTGCGTGTCTGGAGCCTGTGCTCTGCGACGGGAGAGGCCACAGCAGTGAGAGGCCCGTGTACCACAAAAAAAAAAAAAAAAAAGAAGGTGGTATTTCCCAGGGCGACGCTCCTCCATTGCACTCCGAGTGTGCCGACCCTTGCGATTTCCTAAAATGAGTGAAAGAAACTCAGTTGCATAATTTGTGGTCGTGGGGAACTGCGTTTGTGCTCTCCCCTTTAAAAAAAAAAAATAGGAAAAATATAAAATAGGTTCTTGTTACTATTCTTTTTCATGATATTCTTTTTCTTTTCCTTTAGAGTGTTTATCACAATTTGTTAATATAATAGTATGTTTATTTGCTTAATTTCCGTCTCCCCAGTTGACTGTATACTCCATGGGGGTAGGTTTTATGTCTGCTTTGCTTACACTGCATACTCAACACCTGGTCCCGGCTGGCACACAGCAGGCCCAAAGTAGACATTTATTGAGTGAATTAACAAATAAGCACTGATCGTACCCAGGCATGATGATTTCTTGCACTAAACCAGTGGTTCTCAAAGTGTGATCCTTGGACTAGCAGCATCAACAACACCTGGGAACTTGGTTTGGAGTGAAAATTCTTGGCCCTACCTGTTCGTTCACAAACTGGTCCCATACCCAGAGGGCAGGGAGAGACCAAAGAAAGAGGGAGACCACTCCAGATTGGTAGGTGGCAGATTTAATAAGCAAGGGTACTTACTTCCGAGGCTTGTCTTTGGCGCCTGCAAGACGAATATATCCCTGTACCTGCCCACCAAAACCTTAAAGTTAAAGAGACCTTAACTGGATTCAGTCATATAGTCAGTCCAGATAGTCTCAAAAACACCTTTCTCTCTCAAGGCTACGTCCTTGAAACAGCTCCCACTGTGGGAAAGTAGGCTGAGCCTACATTCCAAAGACAAAGGGTGTGGGAGGAGCCTGCGACTGCCTGAGTCCAGCTGGTGGGTCAATCAGTGGTCATACCCTCTCGATTCTTCCTCCAACACCAGCCCAGACCAGAATAGAATCAGAAACTCTGGAGTCAGCAGTCTGTGCTTTAACAAGCCTTCTGGGTGATTCTGATGGAGACTGAAGTTTGCAAGCACTGTACTAAAGTGATAAACGGGGCTTCCCTGGTGGCGCAGTGGCTGAGAGTCCACTTGCCAACGCAGGGGACACGGGTTCGTGCCCCGGTCTGGGAAGATCCCACATGCCGCGGAGCTGCTGGGCCCGTGAACGATGGCCGCTGAGCCTGCGCGTCCGGAGCCTGTTCTCCGCAATGGGAGAGGCCACAACAGTGAGAGGCCCGCGTACAGCAAAAAAAAAAAAAAAAAAAAAAAAAAAAAAAAGATAAAGTGATAACCGGCCATTCTCGTCTACCGTAGACATCTGTGGATTTTAGCACAGAGATAAGAGTAACTATGTCTGGACTGGGAAATACTTCATGGAGTAGGTGACATTTTTAAGGAAGCCTCAAGCTAGATAAGCCAGAGAAAAGCAATTCAGGCAGAGTACTGTGTACCCAAAGGCACATAGGCATGGATTAGCCTGGCCTTTGGAGGAGTCTATAAGTAGTTCTGCAGCAGCGTCCCGGACATGGCAGGGAGATTAGGACGGAGATGGAGGCAGGCGCCTTGAATGCCAAGTTTCAAGCAGGTAAGTAAGTTGGTACCCCGTTTCCCCTCCCCACGGTTATCCAGACTGACCTGAGTCAGACTTCCGCGGGCTCACTTCCCGTCCCCGCCCGCCTTCTTCCTCCCTCCCTCTTCTCCCAATTCTCACACCTCCTCCCTTCCCCTGGGGGTGAGACGGCCTAGCTTCCAGGCCAACTCCACTCCTCCCCGACCCGTCCAACTCGCTAATGTCAGCTAGGCCGGGCGCGCCTGGTTGGCAGCTTTGGAGCCAGGCCCCGCCCCACCGCCCGGCTTTGGGGGAAAGCCCAGGACGCTGGTCTGCGTCGAGGGAGCCGCGCAGGCGCCCTTGGTACAGAGCGTCGCGGGGCTTTCAGGGCTCGAGGAAAAGAGTCCTTTCCTCCGGAGACACCTTGCTTCCGAGGGCGGGGGGGTCCGTGGTGTCAGTGTCGGTTTTGGCCCTTTTTCCCCCCCCCCCCCCCCCCCCAGGGGAACTGGCTTCCAGTCTGCGCCCTCTTCTCCGCGACCGACCGCGCTGGTGACTCACAGCAGGACTGGTCTCCAGGGTCCTCAACCCAACGGTGCCTGGAGGCGATGAAGGGTGATAACAGACTTCCTAAAAATAGGTACTGTTTACCGAGCACTTCTTAGTGTGCTGGCACTTTATGCAACCCAGTGCCCTTTTCTTATAATACGTTTCAGTGCCACTTCAGCATTTATAGATAATGTAACCAGCCTACATCCCAGTTCAATAATATTAAACCACAAAATGCCACAATTAGTGTAAAGGGGGAAATAGAATTTATAATAATAGAACATATAGTTCATGCTCACTTGGGCAGCACATATACTAAAATTGGAACTATACAGAGAAGATTATATACATATATACATGCACTTGTTTTTTTCAGCAGGGAAATGCTTGGGCAGACCCTCACTAGAAGATATAATGAAGTAGTTATTCCCCGCCAATCTGCAACCACTGCAAATGCAACCCTCACTGATACAGACATGTTATAGTAATGGCTCAAATACCAGCAGTACTGTTGCCATTGCATTATGCTTTTCTGCAGTGGTG
>NW_006791887.1:1340969-1347993 GCF_000442215.2 Lipotes vexillifer | reverse complement strand
CTGCTGAAAAGTTCCAAATAAAACAGAACCCAGCCTTCCCTTGATTGACATGGTGCCCTGCTGCCTTTTGTTCGCCCCTCCAGATCAATTCTCCCTCATTCTCCCCAGGGCAGAGACCACTGGCACATCATATCTCACTGAATCCTTACAAACACATTTGGACTGGGTATCATTATTTTACACATGTGGAAATAGGCTCAAAGAGATCAAGAAAGCTGCTTAGGTCTGTCTGTGGTGGGTCTTGAGTTCAGACTCAGATGTGACTGGATTTAAGGCCTCGGTTCCTAATTGCAAAGCTGCACTGCCCCTTTGCAGTTTGGGTCTTTGTCAGAGTCAAAGGACAGAGAGAGTGCTAGAGGAGGTCAGATCTAATTCTCCGTAGAGAAGAGGGCCTTCACCAGAAATGTACTAGTCTAGGTATGCTGGGCTATGGATGATAACATACAGCCTCAGAATTTCAGTGGCTTGGAATTCCCTCATGGTTCAGTGGTTAGGACTCCGCGCTCTTACTGCTGAGGGCCTGGGTTTGATCCCTGGTTGGGGAACTAAGATCCTGCAAGCCGTGCGGCAAGGACAAAAAAAAAAAAAAAAAAAAAAAATCTAAGTGGCTTAACATACAGTAAAGATTTATTTCTTGCTCCACTAAAGTCCACAGCAGATCTTCTTGGTAGGGTGGCTCTCTCCTGGGCAGCTCTCCTTCAAGCAGTGAAATGAGAGATTTAGCCTTCTTCCATTAGGAAGCTCTGCCACCTCAGAGCCTTTTGCTTCCAGCCTCACAGATGAAAGGGAGAGGGTGTGGAAGATTACTTGGAATATTTTATGGGCAAATGTAGAGGTGGCTTGCATTTCTTCTACCCTTCTCCTATGGGCTGAACTCAATCACATGGTCCATACCTTGATGCGAGGGGGCCTGGGAAATGTAGTCTGTGTTTGGTGAGCACAGCCATGTCTCTGCAGAAGTGTCAGGCTCTTCCATTCCCTATACTAAGAGCGTAAAAAAAGGAGGCTTAAGTTCAAGTGTCATCTTTTTTTTTTTTTTTGTGCTATGAATACCTTTTACCGAATACTGTAGGACTCACTTTCACAGTAAGGTACCTAAACTGTTTCTAACACAGGAGCCAAGTAACATCCAACTCTCCACGTACAGCATCTTGTCATTTCTAGAAAAATCCTTTCACATTTTTAAAAATCAGCTTCGGCTGGAAGGCCTGGGGTAATGGTTGAACCCCAGAGTGTCTCTGGAGATGCTGCATGAGAGTTTTCATTGCTGCTTTGGAGGATGGGAGCCCCACTGGCCAATGAGGAGGCCAGAGCCCTACTGACGGATGAGGAGGCCAAGCAAGATGAGCTGGAACATGTGGGGGGAGCTGGGTTCTGCACTTATTCAGACTATGGGTTTCTCATCCTTCCTAGATGGGCTCTGGAAGATGGTCTCACATGTTGTGCTGCACCCCACAGGCCTACAAGGCCTGTGCTTGCCCTGCTTCAAGACTGAAGAAAGATCCTGGAGTCAGCAACAGAGACATCAATGATTTAATGGATGGGGGAGCTTATACATCTGAAGCAAGGTCCTGGAGCGACACCCCAGCATGTGCAGCAGGCGGCAGGCAGGACATGGCGGCAGTCTTCACTCCAAGTGTTATCTTTGCTGTTGATCTGCTGAATGACTACGCCTCGTATCCTGCCCCCTTTCAGGGCCTTAGTTTCCCAATTTGTTACATGGTTATGGAAGCCCAGCCCTCAGAGCTGCATGATGGCCAGATGTAATTGGTAGGATAGAGTGCTTGTTGGGGGAAATCATGGAGAGAGCTGCCTCCTCCTGAGGTCTGACCTTGCCTAATGTCTCTCCGGACTCCACTTTCCACCTTCTGCAGCCAGGAAGGCCCAGCAGGACCTCCTGGTTGTTGAGGAGGCCTTCCCTGCGAAGCCTCAAGTGCCCATGGTCCCTCTGAACACTGGCATTGTTGGGGAAGAACGGTTCTGAGTAATTAATGAAGAGTGAAATCCAGATACTAGAATCTACCAGAGAACTCCAGCAAGCGCCCTGGAGATCCAGTGGAGGCCCCAGAGAATCTGGCATGAATCCAAGGAGATGCTGGAGCTGTGGCCAAGGAGCTGGGCTGGTGTGTGTTGGGGAGCCCATGCTCACTTCAGTGGTCATCCACAGTTTGGTCTCCCCCAAACCTCTCTTCCAGGAGTCAGCTCTCCCACACCCAAACTACAAGGTTGCAGTGGGAACTGTCATGTTTCTACAGTAGGCCCCTGGCCCCTGGTCACTTGATTGGTCCAGGGTCAGGCACTTGACCCACACTGGAACAATAATTTTTCTGCTTGGGAATTTTGGAGAGAGAAAGAGCTATCTTAACTTCTCTCCAGCTGATTGGTCCAATAACATATAACTCTTAGGTTCTCTTGACAGTCATATTTTTTTCACTGTGTGGAAGTAACAAGCAGGGGAAGCTGGTCTGATGAGAGAGAATGAAAGATGAGGAGACTTCCAGTGGTGTTTGAGTTTCTGATTCTGCTCCATTCCTGAGGCTAGGCTGTAATCTAGACTCTGATATCATTAAAATTAAGTTTCCCCTTTTTGCTTAAGTTAGTTTAGATTTTGTTGTTGTTGTTGTTATTGATCCAAAGAGCTAAGGAATAGTATGAACTTCCTTATCAAACACATTTATTCATTCAAGAAATATTTCTGGTGCATCTACTATGTTCCAGGTACTGTGCAAAGTACTGGAAATTTGGGACTTCCATGGTGGCGCAGTGGTTAAGAATCCACCTGCCAATGCAGGGGACACAGGTTCGGGCCCTGGTCTGGGAAGATCCCACATGCCGTGGAGCAACTAAGCTGGTGTGCCACAGCTACTGAGCCTGTGCTCTAGAGCCCACAAGCCACAACTATTGAGCCCACATGGCACAACTACTGAAGCCCGTACGTCTAGAGCCTGTGATCTGAAACGAGAAGCCAGCACAATGAGAAGCCCGTGCAACACAACGAAGAGTAGCCCCTGCTTGCTGCAACTAGAGAAAGCCCACGCGCATCAACGAAGACCCAATGCGGCCAAAAATAAATAAATTAATTAAAAATTTTATAAAAACAAAACAAAAAATGCCCCCAAACCCCTCAAAGTTCTGGAAATTTAACGATGAATACTATTCATCGTTATATATGGTATATATATATACCCCCAGGGACCTTATACTTGGAGGCTAAGGCAGGACAGACCTGGAACAAATACTATACAGGTAAAATCCAGGTTTATGAGAACTGTCAAGAAGGAAAAAAATTTTCCTCTACCTTTCTCGGTTCTTCTGGTCTAAGAATTAAATTGACACAAGACGGACTAACAGGAGAAAATCAAATTTAATTACTTATGTACAAGAAATCCACATTAACACGAGAGATTCCAAATACAGGCAGCATGAGGTATATATGTCATTATAGATTAAGGAGAAGGGAGCACGTGTCTGGGACTTCAAAGGGAAGGAAGGCAATTTGTAGGAAGATGAAAAAATAGCAAATGTTTGTTAAATGTTTGCTGGGCCGTGTAGAAACAATGGGACAGAGAGAGGAATTTTAACAAGCAGACTTTGCTAGTTTCCTGCCTGTCTACCACACCTAGTTCATATCATACTATAGATAGCTCTGGTGATAGTTCTATTTCCTGGAGAAGGCCCTCTCTCTGAATTTTTTTAGGTAGTTAAGGGGGAGGTGAAAAGAAAAAAAAGAAAAAAACTTCCTGAGTCTTTTGTTTCTTCCTCATGCCAAAGAGACGTATTCTGGGGTGGCAAATTTTGCTCCCCTACAAAATATATCACAGGGTTGTGAGAACATACAAGCTGAGAACTGAAGGATGGGCCAGGGGTTGGGTGGAAGAAGATTGGAATTAGGATGTCGAGGAGGGAGAGCATCCCAGGGAGGAAGAAGAGCTCGGGTGATGACAACTCCATCATGAACCAGCATCCTCTGGAGAGAAAACAACACTCCAGCTGAACTGGACCAGCTGAGGGGCCTGATTTTTCACCTCCCCCCATTTTGAGCCCTCAGGTAATACATTGGTAAGAAGACTCTTTCCTTTTCCCCAGAAGCAGCCTAGCAGGGACCACTCCCTCCTGTCCAGACTGTTCTATTCCTTATTTATTTTTTAAAATAAATTTATTTATTTATTTTTGGCTGTGTTGAGTCTTCGTTGCCACGTGCGGGCTTTCTCTAGTTGTGGTGAGCGGGGGCTACTCTTGGTTGTGGTGCGCGGGCTTCAGTAGTTGTGGCACACGGGCTCAGTAGTTGTGGCTCGTGGGCCCTAGAGCGCAGGCTCAGTAGTTGTTGCACAGGGGCTTAGTTGCTCTGCGGCATGTGGGATCTTCCCAGACCAGGGCTTGAACCCGTGTCCCCTGCATTGGCAGGTGGATTCTCAACCACTGCGCTACCCGGAAAGCCCTGTTCTATTCCTTATTGAGCTGTTGCATGGGGAGAAACACAAAACACTTCCAAGAAGGCCTTGACACACTGAACATGATCTGTATATGCATTCTTCCCTTTCATTCATACCCCTTTCGGCAGAGAATGCTAACTTTCATCCTAATAGCCATTATCCCCACCTTACTTACTACTGTGTTGGGGGCATCATGTATCTGGCTAATAAAACCACATTTCCCAACCTCCCTTGCAAATGGGGGTGGCTAATGAGAGGTCAGTGGAAGTGATTGGGTGGGATTTTGGGAAAGCTGTTTAAAGGAGTTAACTCAGCAAGCACCCCTTTTCCCTTTCCCCCTATTCTTCTTTCTTTGTCCCTGGGACATGAATTTGATGGGTGGAGCTCCAACAGCCATCTTTCACTCATGAGGTGATCTTGAAGATGGACGTCATGTGCTGAGGATGGCAGAGCAGATGACAGATTCCAGCTTCTGAGACCTTGTAGAATCCCCATACCAGCCTGACCTGCCTGCAGATGGTTTATCATGTGAGACGAAAGTAAGTCCCTATCTTGTTTAGGTCACTGTTGTTTTGAATCTCTTACCAGCGACTGGACAAAATTCCTCATTGGTGTAATCCTAAAAGCCCTCTTGTAATTCAATTTCTCTCCACTAAATAGTCCCCAAGTCAGCCATTCAATCATTTAGTCATTCGCTCACTCAGAACACTCTCTGATTGAAGGTAGCCATCCCATATTCTAGAATCAGATGAGACTATGTGGGTATAAAAGAGTATTGTAGGGCTTCCCTGGTGGCGCAGTGGTTGAGAGTCCGCTTGCTGATGCAGGGGACGCGGGTTTGTGCCCCGGTTCTGGAGGATCCCACATGCCACGGAGCGGCTGGGCCCATGAGCCATGGCTGCTGAGCCTGCGCATCCGGAGCCTGTGCTCCGCAACGGGAGGGGCCCGGCGGTGAGAGGCCCGCGTACCTCAAAAAAAATAAAGAAAGGGGAAAAAAAAGTGTTGTAAATACCAAAGCATTAAACACATATTAGATTGTTATTATTTTAATTAATATTATGATTTGTTGTTGCTCAAGTGTCACAATTAAGGAGATTTTAGTGTGTAGCAATTTGCTAGAGGGAAACTCCCATTAAGTGGTGTGAAATTCAGTTCTATATGATGTTGTAAATAAAAGAAGCAAGGGGTAACCCAGTGCAAGTGCTTCTCAAACTTTAATTTGCACAGCGAAATACTTGAGGATCTTATTAAAATGCAGGTTCAGACTCAGGGGGTCTGAGGTGAGGCCTCAGATTCTGCATTTCTCACAAACTCCTGGGTGAGGCTGCTTGCCGCCCTGGACCTTCGAATAGTGGGGACTTAGGAGATCTTTCCCCGTGCTGGGGAAAGAAATGAAGAGAGAGGAGAAAGGGAAGCTAAGGGCAGAGAGGAGAGCATTTCAGAAAATAGGAAAGTTTCTTTTAGAGGCTCTATCTCCAAGCAGGTTGGTAACTTAATAAAAGCCAGGAACTCTGCAGACCTTATTTTGTTTAATTCTTACAACCGTATATAAAAGGAATTCTAATTCTTAGTCTACAGTTGAGAAAGCAAGTGGAAGCACAGAGAAGTTAAGGGATATGGCCAAAGTCACACAGCAGGTCAGTGGCAGGGATGGGATTGCCACACAGGTTTTTCAGAGGCCAGAGCCTGTGTTTCTTTCCAGGCCCCTTGCTAAAATTCCAGGGGGACGTTTACTCCTTTTGCTGAATTCTTCCTCCTCACCCAGGAAATGCTGGTCAGGGGAGGAGGACGAGGTTGCCCTAGGGAACCAGGCCCCCGGTACTTGAATGTTTGGCTCAGCTCTAACTTATCTGAAAGGCTTTCTGTGGCTGCTAAGCTCTGTATTTTTTGAACACTGGGGCCTTGGTAGTGGGAAGTAAGGCGGGTACCGGTGGGATGTTTATAAGTTTTGCTGGACAATTTCCATTTCGTAAGCCCACTCTCCTTTCTGGAGGTTGCCGTGGTCCAGAGCAGCAGGAGTATGTCCTGGGAAGAGGAGGCCACAGAGGTGAGAGCAAACCCTGCTCCAGCTCTGACCCGGGACCATCACTTTCTCCCTGGATGCCCTTGAAGGACTACTAAAACCTGACAGTTTGGCCCAGCAATCAGCAAACCGGCAAGTGCCACGCCCCAGTGAGGATCCTTGCCTCCTCCCAAGATAGGAGATAAATGGGCAGTTTGTGTCCCCATAAAAGTTCCGCCACTCAGGGTGGAGCCTCTGCCATAGGCTCCCACTGATGGTGCTGTTCCCCAGGGCTTGGGTGTAAATCTGAGCCATTTCCTTCTCCAGTTTCCCACATGTGACTAGCCTTTGTCTAATTTCACCACCGTGGGGAGCTGGGGAGGGTTCCCTGCACAATAAATCTTTCATTGGGAAGGTGGTTTTATCATTAGAAAGGATGATGCTAAAAAAAGAGAGGATGTAAGTGACTAATGTGTTCAGGGATGATGAAAGAAAGGGCTCAGGGTGAGAAGAAAGGGATGAGGCTGGGATCGCAGAGCAGGGTTGAGGAGGTGTGGGTGGAGAGAGTCATGGAGACATGCCAGGAATG
>NW_006791887.1:1326550-1340886 GCF_000442215.2 Lipotes vexillifer | reverse complement strand
AATGCCAGTGCAAGGCCTGATTGCAGAAGAGCATGAAGGAGCTTCCTGGTGAGAAGAGAAACCAGGTTACGTGGTGTGGTTCCCTCTCCTCTCCTGAGGACTGGCTGTGGTCTGCTTGGACATTAGCTCCACCGTTGTGTGGAGGCTATTGGGCGCACTGGTTTCAGGTCTTGGATCCAGTCACAGCAGCAACACCAGAAGTGGAGACGGAGGGGCAGCAGGGGCAGTCGTCTCATGGAAGGATGTCCAGGGCACCCTAGTGTGTAGTGTCTGAAGGCGAAGGACTTAATTAATAGCATCTACTCTGACTGAGCCCAAAACATCCTCCAGCCTTCATTCCTGCAGGGACCTTTCCTGCTCCCAGGCTCCCCCTCAACGCTTATTTTTGAGACAGCATCAGCATTTCCAGGGCAGTGAAGGCCAAAGCCACCAGTTGGGCTGCAACACTGAGTGGTATTGGATATCTCAGATTACCCTAACTCTGGCTGGTCTAGTCCTAGAAGCAGAGGAAGGCCAGGAAAATGTTCCCTGGAGCCCATGGCCTCCACTGTCTCCTGGCCACCACTCTCTTCAGGGCCATGCTACTCTAAACAGTTGATGATCTTGCTGCCTCCACTTCCCTGATTCCCATTCTTCTGGCACTCTACAGTGTAGCTTCTGTCCCACCTCACCCCACTGCACTGAAACTGCTCCTACTAATGGCATCAGCAATCTGAAGCCAAATCCAGGGGCCACTTCCCAGTTCTTACTTTTTCTTTAAATTTTTCATTTACCTGTCGATTACAATTGTTTCTTCTTGAAAAATCTCAGCTCTAGGGCTTCCTAACTAGGGATCCATGAGAGATTGTCTTAAGGAAGAAACAACATGCAGTCTTTAAAATTTTTATACCAAGTGTTGTACAAATCTGCATCTTTCTAGGGGGGATGGTCCAGGGCATTCATTGGATTCTCAGAAGGGATCAGTGATCTGCCAAAATGTCAAGAACCAGTGCCCTTGAAATCTGTATTGGTTAGAATTAGGTTCTGCTGGCAGTGATCCAAGATAACCATGGTTGATTTGTTCTTCATGTATGCAGAATCAGTCATCAGAGCTGGAAGGGTGACTCTTTCTAGCTCTGCTCTGCCAACACCAGGGTGTAGTCCTCAACTTCATAGTCCAAGATGGTGCTCCAAGCAGCATGTTGGAAGGAGGGACAAAGAAGAATATAAAGGACATGCTCCTGCAGTCTCTCAAAGATTCCCAGGAGCTGCTATGTGACACTTTCGCTTTTATATTATTGGTCCAAACTTAATCTCATGGGTCAGATCTATCTGCAGAGAGGCTGGGAAATGTCCTTGTACTGGCTAGTCTATTGCTATGGATGAAAGGGAGAATAGATATTGGGGGGCAGATATCAGCACCTGTCAGAGCTTCTGTGACACCACCAGTGGTGGATACTGTGATTCACACAATACCCCTTTTTACTTCCTTTTAGTTTAAGCTGGGAAGACACACTACCTAGATGCCCTTGCAGCTGGCATTCCAAATGTGATTTAGGAATTGCTAATTAAATGAATTTGCACAGGACTTGAACCTGGAGCTAAGTGGAGAGAAGGGGCAGGTGAGGCATCAATTTTGCAGCTGTGGATTGTGGCAGACTTGTTTCCTGGTCACTAGCTTCCTGCTTTAGCAGCTTTCTGTAGCAGAGTGGTCGTGGCTTCTTTCCTGATCGTGATGATAGAGGCATGATGATCCTGAGGGCTTACAGTTATCTCTGGAAGCTTTGTTTTAAGTCTACTCCTCCAGGCCTTCCAGCAATATTGTGAGCCAAAGCTTGGCAAATTTTAATGTTCATATTGGCCTGAGGATCCAGCTAAAGGGTAGATTCTGATTCAGTAGATCTGGAGTGAGATCTCAGATTCAGCATTTCTCACAAGCTCCTGGATAATATCTGATGGTTAGGATGAATTTTTTTTTTTCTGCACCTCACAGCTTGTGGGATCTTTAGTTCCCTGACCAGGGATCGAACCCGGGTCCTCGGCAATGAAAATGCAGAGGCCTAACCACTGGA
Source organism: Lipotes vexillifer (assembly GCF_000442215.2). Lineage (NCBI taxonomy): Eukaryota > Metazoa > Chordata > Mammalia > Artiodactyla > Lipotidae > Lipotes > Lipotes vexillifer. The sequence goes on along the minus strand of NW_006791887.1, from coordinate 1,338,835 downwards.
CCCCCAGGGACCTAGGATGGATTTTTAGTAGCTCAGTCCTAAGGTGTCCTCTGCTTACCTACATCTGATGGTAAATTCATTTTTGCTTTAACTACCTAATGATGCTTTCTGATTCTCCTAATTCTGTGACTGTTTCTTCCTTGTCTCTTTTAAGAGATCTTCTTCCTGTGTATTTTTAAAAACCTTTATTTATTTATTTTTTATACAGCAGGTTCTTATTAGTTATCTGTTTTATACATATTAGTGTATATATGTCAATCCCAATCTCCCAATTCATCACAGCGCCATCACTCCCCACCCGCCCCCGCTTTCCCCCTTTGGTGTTCCTATGTTTGTTCTCTACATCTGTGTCTCTATTTTTTTGTTTTTGTTTTTTTTTGTTTGTTTTTTGTAGTACCTGGGCCTCTCACTGTTGTGGCCTCTCCCATTGCGGAGCACAGGCTCCGGACGCGCAGGCTCAGCAGCCATGGCTCACGGGCCCAGCCGCTCCACGGTATGTGGGATCTTCCCAGACCGGAGCACGAACCCGTGTCCCCTGCATCGGCAGGCGGACTCCCAACCACTGCGCCACCAGGGAAGCCCTGTGTCTCTATTTATGCCTTGCAAACCGGTTCATGTGCACCATTTTTCTAGATTCCACATATATGCGTTAATATACGATATTTGCTTTTCTCTTTCTGACTTACATCACTCTGTATGACACTCTCTAAGTCCATCCACGTCTCTACAAATGACCCGATTTTGTTCCTTTTTATGGTTGAGTACTATTCCATTGTATATATGTACCACATTTTCTTTATCCATTCGTCTGTTGATGGACATTTAGGTTGCTTCCATGACCTGGCTATTGTAAACAGTGCTGTAATGATCACTGGGGTGCATGTGTCTTTTTGAAGTATGGTTTTCTCTGGGTATATGCCCAGTAGTGGGATTGCTGGGTCATATGGTAGTTCTATTTTTAGTTTTTTAAGGAAACTTCATACTGTTCTCCATAGTGGCTGTATCAATTACATTCCCACCAACAGTGCAAGAGGGTTCCCTTTTCTCCACACCCTCTCCAGCATTTGTTGTTTGTAGATTTTCTGATGATGCCCATTCTAACTGGTGTGAGGTAATACCTCATTGTAGTTTTGATTTGCATTTCTCTATTACTTTGTGATGTTGAGCAGCTTTTCATGTGCCTGTTGGCCATCTGTGTGTCTTCTTTGGAGAAATATCTATTTAGGTCTTCTGCCCATTTTTTGATTGGATTGTTTGTTTTTTTAATATTGAGCTGCATGAGCTGTTTATATATTTTGGAGCTTAATCCTTTGTCCGTTGATTCATTTGCAAATATTTTCTCCCATTCTGAAGGTTGTCTTTTCGTCTTGTTTATAGTTTACTTTGCTGTGCAAAAGTTTTTAAGTTTCATTAGGTCCCATTTGTTTATTTTTGTTTTTATTTTCATTACTCTAGGAGGTGGGTCAAAAAAGACCTTGCTGTGATTTATGTCAAAGAGTGTTCTTCCTGGGCTTCCCTGGTGGTGCAGTGGTTGAGAGTCTGCCTGCCGATGCAGGGGACACGGGTTCGTGCCCCGGTCTGGGAAGATCCCACATGCCGCGGAGCGGCTGGGCCCGTGAGCCATGGCCACTGAGCCTGTGCGTCCGGAGCCTGTGCTCTGCAACGGGAGAGGCCACAACAGTGAGAGGCCCACGTACCAAAAAAAAAAAAAAAAAAAAGAGGGTTCTTCCTAAGTTTTCCTCTAAGAGTTTTATAGTGTCCAGTCTTACATTTAGGTCTTTAATCCATTTTGAGTTTATTTTTGTGTATGGTGTTAGGGAGTGTTCTAATTTCATTCTTTTACATGTAGCTGTCTGCTTTTCCCAGCACCACTTATTGAAGAGACTGGCTTTTCTCTACTGTATATCCTTGCCTCCTCTGTCATAGATTAGTTGACCACAGGTGCGTGGGTTTATCTCTGGGCTTTCTATCCTGTTCCGTTGATCTATATTTCTGTTTTTTTGCCAGTACCATATTGTCTTGATTACTATAGCTTTGTAGTATAGTCTGAAGTCAGGAAGTCTGATTCCTCCAGCTCCGTTTTTTTTCCCTGAAGATTGCTTTGGCTGTTTGGGGTCTTTTGTGTCTCCACACAAATTTTAGCATTTTTTGTTCTAATTCTGTGAAAAATAACATTGGTAATTTGATAGGGATTGCCTTGAATCCGTAGATTGCTTTGGGCAGTATAGTCATTTTCGCAATATTGATTCTTCCAATCCAAAAACATGGTATATCTCTCCATCTGTTTCTGTCATCTTTGATTTCTTTCATCAGTGTCTTATAGTTTTCTGAGTACAGGTCTTTTACCTACTTAGGTAGGTTTATTCCTAGGTATTTTATTCTTTTTGTTGCAATGGTGAATGGGATTGTTTCCTTAATTTCTCTTATCTTTCATCGTTAGTGTATAGGAATGCAAGAGATTTCTGTGCGTTAATTTTGTATCCTGCTACTTTACCAAATTCAGTGATTAGCTCTAGTAGTTTACTGGTGGCATCTTTAGGATTATCTATGTATAGTATCCTGTCATCTGCAAACAGTAACAGTTTTACTTCTTTTCCAATTTGTATTCCTTTTATTTCTTTTTCTTCTCTGATTGCTGTGGCTAGGACTTCCAAAACTATGTTGAATAATAGTGGCAAGAGTGGACATCCTTGTCTTATTCCTGATCTTAGAGGAAATGCGTTCAGGTTTTCACCATTGAGAATGATGTTTGCTGTGGGTTTGTCATATATGACCTTTATTATGTTGAGGTAGGTTCCCTCTATGCCCACTTTCCAGAGAGTTTTTATCATAAATGGTGTTGAATTTTGTCAAAAGCTTTTTCTGCATCTATTGAGATGATCATATGGTTTTTATTCTTCAGTTTGTTAATATGGTGTATCACACTGATTGATTTGCGTATATTGAAGAATCCTTGCATCCCTGGGATAAATCCCACTTGATCATGGTGTATGAGCCTTTTAATGTGTTGTTGGATTCTGTTTGCTAGTATTTTGTTGAGGATTTTTGCATCTATATTTATCAGTGATATCAATCTGAAATTTTCTTTTTTTGTAGTATCTTTGTCTGGCTTTGGTATCAGGATGATGGTGGCCCCGTAGAATGAGTTTGGGAGTGTTCCTTCCTCTGCAATTTTTTGGAAGAGTTTGAGAAGGGTGGATGTTAGCTCTTCTCTAAATGTTTGATAGAATTCGCCTGTGAAGCCATCTGGTCCTGGACTTTTGTTTGTTGGAAGATTTTAAATCACAAGTTCAATTTCATTACTTGTGATTGGTCGGTTCATGTTTTCTGTTTCTTCCTGGTTCAGTCTTGGAAGGTTATACCTTTCTAAGAATTTGTCCATTTCTTCCAGGTTGTCCATTTTATTGGCATAGAGTTGGTTGTAGTAGTCTCTTAGGATGCTTTGTATTTCTGCGGTTTTCATTGTAACTTCTCCTTTTTCATTCCTAATTTTATTGATTTGATTCCTCTCCCTCTTTTTCTTGATGAGTCTGGCTAAAGGTTTACCAATTTTGTTTACCTTCTCAAAGAACCAGCTTTTAGTTTTATTGATCTTTGCTATTGTTTTCTTTGTTTCTATTTCATTTATTTCTGCTCTGATCTTTATGATTTCTTTTCTTCTACTAACTTTGGATTTTATTTGTTCTTCTTTCTCTAGTTCCTTTAGGTATAAGGTTAGATTGTTTATTTGAGATTTTTCTTGTTTCTTGAGGTAGGATTGTATTGCTATAAACTTCCCTCTTAGAACTGCTTTTGCTGCATCCCATAGGTTTTGGATCATAGTGTTTTCATTGTCATTTGTCTCTAGGTATTTTTTGATTTCCTTTTTGATTTCTTCAGTGATCTCTTGGTTTCTTAGTAATATATTGTTTAGCCTCCATGTGTTTGTGTTTTTTATGTTTTTTTCCCTGTAATTTATTTCTAATCTCATAACGTTGTGGTGGGAAAAGATGCTTGATATGATTTCAATTTTCTTAATTTTACCAAGTCTTGATATGTGACCCAGGATGTGATCTATCCTGGAGAATGTTCCATGCGCACTTGAGAAGGAAGTGTAATCTGCTGTTTTCAGATGGCATGTCCTATAAATATCAATTAAATCTATCTGGTCTGTTGTGTCATTTAAAGCTTGTGTTTCCTTATTAATTTTCTGTCTGGATGATCTGTCCATTGGTGTAAGTGAGGTGTTAAAGTCCCCCACTATTATTGTGTTACTGCCAATTTCCTCTTTTATAGCTGTTAGCACTTCCCTTATGTATTGAGGTGCTCCTATGTTTGGTGCATATATATTTACAATTGTTATATCTTCTTCTTGGATTGATCCCTTGATCATTATGTAGTGTCCTTCCTTGTCTCTTGTAACATTATTTTAAAGTCTATTTTATCTGATATGAGTATTGCTACTCCAGCTTTCTTTTTTTTAATCTATTTATTTATTTATTTATTTATTTATTTGGCCGAGTTGGGTCTTTGTTGCAAGGCACGGGCTTTCTCTAGTTGCAGCGAGTGGGGGCTACTCTTTGTTACGGTGCGCAGGCTTCTTGTTGTGGAGCACCGGCTCTAGGTGTGTGGGCTTCAGTAGTTGTGGCTCACAGGCTTTAGAGCACAGGCTTAGTAGTTGTGGCTCACAGGCTTAGCTGCTCCATGGCATGTGGGATCTTCCTGGACCAGAGCTCGAACCCGTGTCCCCTACATTGGCAGGGAGATTCTTAACCACTGTGCCACCAGGGAAGCCCTCCAGCTTTCTTTTTATTTCCATTTGCGTGGAATATATTCTTCTATTCCCTCACTTTCAGTCGGTATGTGTCCCTAGGTCTGAAGTGGGTCTCTTGTAGAAAGCATATATATAGGTCTTATTTTTGTATCCATTCAGCGAGCCTCTGTCTTTTTGTTGGAGCATTTAATCTATTCACATTTAAGGTAATTATCCATATGTATGTTCCTATTACCATTTTCTTAACTGTTTTGGGTTTGTTTTTGTAGGTCCTTTTCTCCTCTTGTGTTTCCCACTTAGAGAAGTTCCTTTAGCATTTGTTGTAGAGCTGGTTTGGTGGTGCTGAATTCTGTTAGCTTTTGCTTGTCTGTAAAGCTTTTGATTTCTGCGTCGAATCTGAATGAGATCCTTGCTGGGTAGAATAATGTTGGCTGTAGGTTCTTCCCTTTCATCACTTTAAATGTATAGTACCACTCCCTTCTGGCTTGTAGAGTTTCTGCTGAGAAATCAGCTGTTAACCTTATGGGAGTTCCCTTGTATGTTATTTGTCGTTTTTCCCTTGTTGCTTTTAATAATTTTTCTTTGTCTTTAATTTTCGTCAGTATGATTACTATGTGTCTTGGCATGTTTCTCCTTGGGTTTATCCTGCCTGGGACTCTCTGCGCTTCCTGGACTTGGGTGGCTTTCCTTTCCCATGTTAGGGAGTTTTCGACTATAATCTCTTCAAATATTTTCTTGGGTCCTTTCTCTCTCTTTTCTCCTTCTGGGACCCCTATAATGTGAATGTTGGTGCGTTTAATGTTGTTCCAGAGGTCTCTTAAGCTGTCTTTATTTCTTTTCATTCTTTTCTATTTATTCTGTTCTGTGGCAGTGAATTCTACCATTCTGCCTTCCAGGTCACTTATGCGTTCCTCTGCTTCAGTTATTCTGCTGTTGATTCCTTCTAGTGTATGTTTCATTTCAGTCATTGTATTCATCTCCGTTCATTTGCTCTTTAATTCATCTAGGTCTTTGTTAAACATTTCTTGCATCTTCTAGATATTTGCCTCCATTCTTTGTCCAAGTTCCTGGATCATCTTCACTATCATTATTCTGAATTCTTTTTCTGAAAGGTTGCCTGTCTCCACTTCATTTAGTTGTTTTTCTGGGGTTTATCTCATTCCTTCATCTTGTAGATAGTCCCCTGCCTTTTCATTTTGTCTGTCTTTCTGTGAATGTGGTTTTTGTTCCACAGGCTACAGGACTGTAGTTCTCCTTTCTTCTGCCGTCTGCCTTCTGGTGGATGAGGCTATCTAAGAGGCTTGTGCAAGTTTCCTGATGGGAGGGACTGGTGGTGGGTAGAGCTGGGTGTTGCTCTATTTGGCAGTGATCAGTAAAACTTTAATCCGCTTGTCTGCTGATGGGTGGGGCTGAGTTTCCTCCCTGTTGGCTGTTTTGCCTGATGTGACACAGCACCTGAGCCCACAGGCTGTTTGGTGCGGCTAATGGCAGACTGTTGGAGGGCTCACGCCAAGGAGTACTTCCCAGAACTTCTGCTGCCAGTGTCCTTGTCCCCACGGTGAGCCACAGCTACCCCCGGCCTCTGCAGGAGACCCTCCAACACTAGCAGGTAGGTCTGGCTCGGTCTCCTATGGGGTCACTGATCCTTCCCCCTGGGTCCTGATGCACACGCTACTTTGTGTGTGCCCTCCAAGAGTGGAGTCTCTGTTTCCCCCAGTCCTATCGAAGTCCTTCAACAAATCCCGCTAGCCTTCAAAGTCTGATTCTCTGAGAATTCCTCCTCCCGTTACCAGACCCCCAGGTTGGGAAGCCTGATGTGGGGCTCAGAACCTTTACTGCAGTGGGTGGACTTCTGTGGTATAACTGTTCTCCAGTTTGTGCGTCACCCATCCAGTGGTTATGGGATTTGATTTTATTGTGATTGTGCTCTTCCTACAGTCTCGTTGCGGCTTCTCCTTTGTCTTTGGATGTGGGGTATCTTTTTTGGCGAGTTCCAGTGTCTTCCTCTCGATGATTGTTCAGCAGTTATTTGTGATTCTGGTGCTCTCGCAAGAGGGAGTGAGCGCACCACCTCTACCACCTTGAACCAATCTGTTCTTCCTGTGTTTGTCCCTTAATACTGGTGTATCCCAAGACTCAGGATTAGGATCAAATTACAAACTCTTCCTGCATGATCCCCTTCATTCTCCAGGCTTCAATCACTATCTGTATATTTCTCAAATCTTTATTTCCAATTCTTTTTTTTTTTTTGCGGTACACGGGCCTCTCTCTCATTGGCAGGCGGACTCTCAACCACCGCGCCACCAGGGAAGCCCTATATCATTCTTGAGGCTTTGGTTTTGTGCCTCCATAAAAAGCCTGAACATATAATCTTTGCCTCAGGCTCTGTTTTCTAGGGAACCTGGGCTAGTACAACCTGCAACAGACAGCCCCCCCGCCTTTTCCTGGAATATTAACATCTCATGGAACTTGGGGTTCCTAGAACACACTTTGGAAATTCTGCATTGGTTATTTTATTTTTCCCTGGATATCTGCAGGCACCTGAGACTCAGTGTGTCCAAGTCCGAATCAATCTGTTTTCCTTTATATCTGTTCCTCGTTTGGCCTTTCCTGTCTTAGTGGCTGCATCACATTTGCTCATCACCCAAGTGACCTGGGTGTTGTTCTTAACTCCTTCTTTTCACCCCCTCTTGCTTCCTCCTTTCTTCTTCTCAGCTAATTAACAATTATTCATTCTTAAAGAGACAGTGTAGATATCATCTTTTTACCCTGTCTCCTCAGTCTGTTGGGGTCTGGGTGATATACCACTCTGAGTTCTCATAGGCCCTTACAATGTCTCTCGTACAGCACTTATAACACTGTATGGTAATTGATCTTTTAAAAATGAATCTGGGGCTTCCCTGGTGGCGCAGTGGTTGAGAGTCCGCCTGCTGTTGCAGGGGACACGGATTCGTGCTCCGGTCTGGGAAGATCCCACATGCTGCAGAGCGGCTGGGCCCGTGAGCCATGGCCGCTGAACCTGTGCGTCCAGAGCGTGTGCTCCGCAATGGGAGAGGCCACAACAGTGAGAGGCCCACGTACAGCAAAAAAAAAAAAAAAAAAATGAATCTGTTTCCCTCACCACCTTTGGTGTCTTATTCAATTCTTAATCCCCAGCACCTAGGTTAGAGAATTTACTGATTTATTGATTGATGGGAGTGGATGAGGCAGGTGGGAGAGAGAGAACTCCAATTTGTAAGTCCTCAAAGGGAGGAAAAATAATTTCCCCTCTAACTTTCTGAGTTCTTTGCTGAGACCTCTGTAATAAAAACACAGATTAACAAGAGAAAAGCAAAGAGAAATCTATAAACATGTATACCTTATGCATACATGGGAGATCCCCAAGGGAAAATAAGTGACTCCCTGAGGTGGCTTAGAATCCAGGATTATATACCAGCTTAATAGAGAAAAAAGAGGGGGAATGTAGGACTCTCAGTGGAGAGGAAATGATTTTTAGGAAAGATGAATGGGCCCTTAGAAGAGTAGAAGGGAGGTATGATAGTTGGTGACCAAGTTTGTCAGCATGTTGTATCAACTTCTGGCCTCCTTTCCTGTGATAAGACTCAATCTTCCCTTGTCGATGATGCCTCTAGGGAGGGTATTTGTGACAAATGAGTTCCTTTTGGAGGATCTATCTTTAGACAGACAAGGGGGGTTCAGAGAAAGCTCTACCTGCATTTGCCATTTTTTCAAGTGCCTACAGCTCAAAATAATCAATATACCAAAGCAGTATATTTTGGGGTGGCATGCCCTGAACTCCTGCAGTCATATTTTGGGGCAGCATATTCTGCTACCCTCATTCCCCACCTTTGAAAATTCCTCAAGAAATTTCACAGTCTAGAAGCTGAGTTGGTAGATCTCATTGAACCAGTCTCTTAGTCCTGAGAGTAGGTCAGTTCAGTTAACCAACTCTGCCTCATTCCAGGAGGTGGTATTGCAGGTGGGATACTAGCAGGTATTTGATAAGAGGCATTTCTTTGGAAACAAAACAAATAATAGTTGGAGCACACTATAAGTCAGTTTCTGAGTCCAGAAGGCAACCATGAGAAGATTTCTAGTTATTGGGCTAGAAGCACCTTTCACAGTTTAAATGTTTCTGATGATGTCATTGGGTGTTCCAGTGAACTTTCTGAGTGATCCAGACAGCAACAGACATGAAGGTTGTCCATACATGATCTGTGGTGATATCTCTGAGGTTTATATCAAATTGTCCAGTTTCAGCTTCCAGGGCTTTTGGAAAAGGGAAGTTTTTGTTCTTAGTGACTCCAAGTCAGAAGGGTGAAAGAAAATTGCAAGCATTAGTTTGGAAAGTTTTAACCAGATATTAGAGAAAACTAGAATTCAAGATCCAGTCCAGTTTGCAGGTAGATAACAAAATTTCAAAGACAATGCACAGGGCTAGAATCTCATACCCACAAGGATGTGTTATAATTTTCTATTGAAACATAATTTTTCTCTGTACAATCACCCACATTTCTAGCAAAGGTAATCACGGTAAGATGAATCTGTTTGCAAAATAAGTCTAGTCTTACTAAACTTAGCCTGATTATTTACATAAGTGCAGCAAGAATAGCAATCGACCATATAGGCTCTTTTAAAATCTGCTTTGTTGGAACTTTCATAAGGAATCTCAGATTGGACTTTTAAAAGACTTTCAAGGCTAGGAAGCCAAACAAAGAACTCATCATCAGATTTCACATGCATATCTATGCATTTGGGTGAATTCCTCTGTGCTCCAAGTCACCAAAATATCCTGAGGTTCCTAGGTCTGCCAGGAATTGATCTTCCTTACTCACCTGGTAAGGCTGGAAACCCTGAAATCAAGGAACCAGGAAGTTTCTCAGAAGGGGGCTTAATAAGCATTGGCTCCTTAAAGTCAACCTTATTTCCGTAAAGCTGTCTGGCCATATCTGATTCTATGTACATCATTCTCAAATTTGATATCCTAGTCAAAGCCTTAGTAATATAACCAATGTTTCCAATTGTGTCCTATCACAAGGAGAACAGATTCTTACCAAACTTACACAAATAGTTATATTGCCATGAAAATAAGAATACTCAATAAGAGTCTGAATTCTGGAGGGATCAGGTAAGGAGAAAAGATAAATGCCTCAATTCTGTTTACAAAGGTACACTTTACCAAATTGCCATAAATCATAGATAGCTTAAGAGAAAAAAGTTTTCTTAAATCTAGAAAACAAAACATTAAAGAACTAGCAGTGCTTCAAACAAAAAGTCATAATTATTTTAATCATTCTCATCAGTTTATTCAGTCCCAGGCAATTAATTCTTGTTTGCTTGATCTTGAGCTAGTAGTTTTATGAATCATTCTGTTTTTCTATTAGAGTTCTGGAAATTCTTACCCAGTTCAATGGTATGATCTCAAAGTTATTGGAAACTGATATTCTAGAGTACTTATCAAAATCCTTTCCATGAATCTGAAGACAAAATGTTTTTGGATCATAGCTACTTGCAAAAGCTTTCAGGAAACATCAGACTAAAACAATAACTGTCTGTGACTGACCAAAAGACTTAAAAATGGCCATGGTTAAAAACCTGATGAGAGTTCATTTAAACACAATTGACAAGGAAATTTGGTTATTTCTGTGTCGTACAACAGTTTAAGATGATAACTAGAGTTATGACTGATAACATTATACCAGGACATATCAGATTCTAGGAATTTCATATAATTTCTGGAGCACCTATACTGATAACATAACACCCATACAAATATAATTTAAGAAGGTTAAACATTATTACTTTTTAAAAAATTAATTAATTAATTAATTTATTTATTTTTGGCTGCTTTGGGTCTTTATTACTGCATGCAGGCTTTCTCTGGTTGCGGCAAGCGGGGGCTACTCTTCATTGCGGTACGTAGGCTTCTCATTGCAGTGGCTTCTTTGTTGTGGAGCACAGGCTCTAGGCACATGGGCTCCGTAGTTGTGGCTCGCGGGCTCTAGAGCGCAGGCTCAGTAGTTATAAGCCCAGCACTTATTTTTCTTTAAGCCAATTAAATAGAGCTCTTTTACAAATCAATTTTGGCACCACCATCCAGAGGTGGAAAAATATCACATATACATAACATACATGTATAGGCATACATAAACATACAGACAAATGCAAACTGAGATCTTACAGCTTTCATTTAAAAATTTTAGCCATATGTCAGGTACATTAATTCAAAACTCACTAGTACATGAAAGAACAGTTGGATCCAAATTGTGTTTCTGGCAGATGAATATGTTATGGTTACCCACTAGATGGCTAAAGTTTTCGCTTGTATTTGTGGAGAAGATTTTCAAGAGTTTTCACTTTCCCAACTTCCAAAAGCTCCTGTTTCCTTTTTAGCCCCAAGTAGTTGCTTTTATAGGTCTTTGAGCCCCTTGAGAGCCCCTGATGGAGGGTATGGGGGCCTAAAGTTCAAGTGACTGTAGGGAGTTGAGGGTCTGAAGTGGGAAGGGAAAGGTCTGGCAGGGTGGACAGAGGGCTGGAGGAGGTAGGAGTTTGATGGGGGACATAGCAAAGGATTCAAGGGAGCTGAATGGAAGATGGAAGGCAGTGAAAGGAGGAAGGAGGAGCAAGGGATATGGGAAGGAAGAGGTCTTAGAGGAGCCAGTCTGGGGAGATCTTAAGTTTTCCCAGTGAAGTTTCAAATTATCCTTAGCAAAATCATGTCAACAAAAAGCAAGTGGACACAACTGGCAGAGAATGCAGTCAGCAGGGGTTCGAGGAGAGGGTTTCAGTTGGGACTTCCCTGGTGGCACAGTGGTTAGGACTCTGCACTCCCAACGCAGGCAGCCCGGGTTCAATCCCTGGTCAGGGAACTAGATCCCACATGCATGCCACAACTAAGAGTTCACATGCCACAACTAAGGAGCCGACAAACTGCAACTGAGGAGCCCTCAAGCTGCAGCTAAGGAGCCCACGTGCCGCAACTAAGACCCAACACAACCAAATTAAAAATAAATAAATAAATAAATAATAAATTGAGTAAGAGGTTGCTAAAAAAAAAGGGTTTCAGTTGACCACAAAGTCCTCATGGGAGGAACACGATCAAATATAGCGAACAGAAGTCTTTAAAAAAAAAACTTCTCAGCCGCATCGCACAGGGAGATCAGCTTGGTGCTTTGTGACCACGTAGTGGGGTGGGATAGGGAGGGTGGAAGGGAGATGCAAGAGGGAGGGGATATAGGGATATATATATATGGGGATATATATATATATATATATATATATATATATATATATACATATAGCTGATTCACTAACACAACATTGTAAAGCAATTATACTCCATTAAAGATGTTTAAAAATATAAAAAAAGCTTATATCAGGCTCTGAATACCAGCTTCCAATTAGGCCATCTTCCGACCAACCATAGAACTCTTAAAAAAAAATCCTTTCGATATTTTGTCAGATTTCAGCCAGGACAAACAGTATATATTTCTGACAATATTGAACTTCTTTTTAAAACTTATCTCTTTCCC
>NW_006791887.1:1300560-1326501 GCF_000442215.2 Lipotes vexillifer | reverse complement strand
CCCTTTTCTTTTATACCAAAGGTATAACTATCAATTGACTCAAAATCAAAACTTTTATGAGTTAACTATGGATGAAAGAGCTGTCCTGAAAAAGGGTGCAAAAGATGCAACTCTCCTAAGATCCAGAACTACTCACAAATATCGCTGGAAAAAAAAAGGCTTAGCTCCCCTGCAACAGGAGGCTAGGTGCAAATGGGGTGTGACCCACAGTCTTGTCTGGCCACATTCTTGGGGCCCCCAAACTGATGTTTGAGCCACTTGTACACACAAGAACCAACAGCCTGCCTGCAAGCCAAGGTCTCAGGACACAAAGTAGACAAAAAGGAAAGCAGTAGTTGTTTCTGGGAGGGAAAGGATAGATAACCAAAGGGTACTCCAAAAACCAAATTCATAAGAGTCACAATTCAAAGAACTAATCCTTAGTAATGTTTTTCTCCTGCTAATCTGACATTGGAAAGGAAGAGACCACACGAAATTTTACCTTCCTCCCTTGATTGGGCCCTCCAGATGGAGATCCAGGAGTGCCAACTTTGGTAAGAATTCTCACCCTTCTGCCAGTGTTCCCAGGATTCCATCTGAGTAGGATGTCTCAATGATCCCATCTCATCCCCAGAAACTGTAGGAGAGGAAAAATGATTTTCTCTGTACCCTTCTGAGTTCTGATCTGAGACTCACGTAATAAAACACAGATTAACAAGAGCAAAGCAAACAGAAGTATATTAACGTGTCTACCTCATGCATATGTGGGAGATACCCAGGGAAAAATGAATAATTCCCTAAGGTGGCTTAGAAGTCAGGATTAAATACCATCTTAATAGTGAAAGGTGAAAGGGGATTTAGGCCTAAAAGGAGAGGAAATGATTTTTAGGAAAGGTGAATGGGCCCTCAGAAGAATAGATGGGAGGTGTGATAATTTCTGACAAAGTGTGTCTGGATGATTTATGGCCTCCTCTCCTCTGATAAGAGTCAGTCTTCACTAGCTGATGCTACCCCTGGGGAATAGATTTATGACAACTGAGTTCATTTCGGAGGTTCTGTCTTCAGACAGATAGGGGGAGTTCAGAGAAAGCCCCTCCTTGCATTTGTTGTTTTTCAAGTGCTTACAGCCCCAAATAATCAGTATATCAAAGCAGCATATTTTGGAGTGGCATGTCCTGAACTCCTACAGTCACATTTTGGGGTGGCATATTCTGCTACCCTTCAACCTCCATCTTAGGCAAAACGGAAGTATTCTGAGATGGTGAGAAGTACATGTTTGCTCTACCCTGAGTTAAAGTGGCTGGAAACTACATTTTATAATTAGCTCCAAAGCACCATTCAAAGATTTTAAATAAAGCGTTCAAGCAGGACTACTGCCACACACTCCGACATAGCCAGAGGTGCCCAGCTCTCAAGGAGGCACCCACCATAAGGATCGGCCCTTGCAGGAACTTGAGAGTGTTTGCATCCAGAAATGGTGAGCCCTGGCACCTTATGTGTCTCACCCTAGTCCTTGGGCCTGTTAGCAGTTAAGCTGGGAGATTCACTGACTCATGATGAAGATCAGAAATTCATGCCTGTTGTAAAATAAACTTCCATTTAGGGGAGTGTATTAGTTTCCTCGGGTTGCCATAACAACGTTTCACAAACCAGCTGGCTTAAAACGGTAGAAATTTATTTTCTCACGGCTCTGGAGGCTAGAAGTCTGAAATCAAGGTGAGGGTAGGATTAGTTCCATTTGAGGTTCTGAGGAGGAATCTGTTCCATGCCTCTCTCCTAGCTTCCCATGATAGCCAGCAATCCTGGCGTTCCTTGGCTTGTAGATGCATCACTACAATCTCTGCCTGCGTTTTCATGTGGCCTTGTCCCTGTGTTTTTCTGTCTTCACATGACTGTCTTCTTCTAAGGGCACCAGTCATATTAGATTAGGGGCCAGTCCTACTCCAATGTGACCTCATCTTAACTAATTACATCTGCAATGACCCTATTTCCAAATAAGTTCATATTGTTGGGGTTAAGACGTCACCTTTTTTTTTTTTTTGAGAGGGGATGACACAATTGAACCCATAACGGGGGGGAAAAAAAAAGAATTTTACATCAATTTTGAGAGTTGCTTTGTTCTAATTACCCTTATTTTTGTTTAGAGCAGGGGTCACAGGCTGGTGACCCAGGGCCAAATTTGGCTTCCAAGAGTGTTCATTAGGTCAGAGTCTCCACCATTCCCTAGTGTCTTAAGCTGGCCACTTCACAAATTTGCATTACCTGAGGGGCCCTTGAAGGCATCTGCATAAGTGACCCTTAGTTTAGAATTTGCTATCTCAGAACATCTTCGTTGTTTTACTATCTTAGCCTCAGAACTATGCTGAGAGGCAGAACAAATGTGTTCTCATTTCACTGACCAGGAAACAAATGTGTTCCCATTTCACTGACCAGGAAACAGTCTCAGAAAGTAAAGGTGATCTGCCTGGATCACACTGATCACACAGTTGGAAGTAGTGGAGCTGAGTCTCCAACCCAAGTCTCCAGCCTCCCAACGCAGCTTGAACACTGATCAGGCCCACATCTCCACATCTCCAACCCTGCAAGGCAGGAGTGGGCTCTCAGGACCTGCCTTCCGCCCCATTTCCCCAGCTAGATTTTCAGAGTAGCAAACGCCAATAGCATTCTTGAGTCTTAGAGACTTTTTAAAAAGCAGGCACATTCCTGGAGGAAAACCTTTGTAGATGTTCCTCTCAGAGAGAAGAAAATATAATAATGTGCTGTCTGAGTTAAGGGCAGTCTGGTTTTGAGCTTGGTCAAACTTTCCTTCTGCAGGTATGCAAGAAAAAGGAGTGAAAGGGACCACACCCTCTCTTCTCTTATTCTGGAATTCCTATTAAACAGGATGGCAGACCTGGATCTATCCTCCGTGCTTCCTAACCTTTTTTTTTCTTTTTTTCCCCTATGGCAGCATGAGGTTTTTTGTTTTTTTTGTTTTTTTTTTTTTTAATTAAAGATCTAGATGTGGAACAACCTTTGGGGGAGGGTGTCACTTATGGGTCAAGCCCCATTTCACCAGCGCCCCTGTTTGGAGAAGTTGCCTTCACAGAGGCCAGTGGTTTTTCGACTTCCTTTTTGGTAGTTCTTTTGAGAACTTGATACTTGTTGTGGGCCCCCTTCCTAGAAATATGCACTTACAAATGTAAGGAGATGGAACGAAACTTCTTGGAATTTCCCTTATGCTCGGTATTTTGAAATTTCATCATAATTAATCCAGGTGTTGGTCTTTTAAAAAAAATTATTCTTGGTGCTCAGTGTGCCATTTTACTGTGAAAGCTTACTCCTTTCTTCACCTCTAGGAAGTAGGACATAATTTACTTCTTTTTTTCCCCCTCCATTCCCTCTGTTCTCTCATTATGAAATTCCTATAAAACAGGATGGTAGGACTTCTGGATCCATCCTCCATGCCTCCTTCTCCCCCCTCCCCCAACTTTTTTTCTATGCCAACATGAGGTATTTTTATTAAGAAATAAAAATAACTAAATGAAATCCCTTAAGTCCCTTTAAGACTTGGCCCTGCTGTGTGCACAGTACTGCTGAATAAACATGACCTCCTTCTTCTTCATTCTCAGCACCTACATCAACAAGCACATCAGCAACAACAATAGCTAACATTTATTGGCACCTTAGTGTGTGTAAGGCAATGAGCAAAGTACTTGACACATTACCGTATTTAATTCCCAGAACAACCCTATGAAGTAGGTATAATTATTGTCCCTATCTTACAAACGAGGGCACTGAAAGCCATAAAGCAGAAGTTGGCAAACTACAGCCAGTGGGCCAAACTGGCTGCTGCCTCTTTTCTTTTTATTATTATTATTTTTTAAATTATTATTTTTATTTTATTTTATTTTTTTGGCCATGCCATGTGGCTTGCAGGATCTTAGTTCCTAGACCAGGCATCAAACCCAGGCCCCAGCAGTGAAAGCACCAAGTCCTAACCACTGGACCAGCAAGGAATTCCTATCTAAATTTTCTTTTATACTTCCCACCTCTGGTTTTTTTTTTTTTTTCGTTACGCGGGCCTCTCACTGTTGTGGCCTCTCCCGTTGCAGAGCACAGGCTCCGGACACGCAGGCTCAGCAGCCATGGCTCACGAACCCAGCCGCTCCGCTGCATGTGGGATCTTCCCAGACCGGGGCACGAACCCGCGTCCCCTGCATCGGCAGGCGGACTCTCAACCACTGCGCCACCAGGGAAGCCCCCACCTCTGGTCTTTTGAACTGCATTTTGGGAGAATTTCTCCACTTGATCTTTCAACTTTGTTTTTCACTCTTCAGCCATATCTATTTTGTGATCAGTCCATTGAATTTTTATTTGGAAAACTGAGTTCTTAAATTTCCAAAATCTCCACTTGATTCTTTTTAATACGTGAAATATCCTTTCACATTTCTTGTGAACCTATTAATTACACTTAATCTGAAGGCTTGTTCTTTAGGAGTTAATTCTGTTTCTTGATGTTAGTTTTTCTGATGGTGGATTTTTATGGCCCTCTTTCATAGTCTTGACTTTACTCAAATGTGTAGTTTTCTAGACGTTTGTCCATGTTTTAATTGTGCACTCTTGTTCTGTTTGTTTACTGAGTTTGTTTACTGTTTACTTGTCTGTTCTGTTTACTGAGTCTCCATGTAGCAACTTGGTGGGAGGAGTGGAACGTGATGGTTGGGTATCGATGGGGTATGTAAGGAAGAAAAGGACCTGCCTTGTCTTTTGGGTATGACAATCCTCTTCCCTTCCTGGGCATTAGTGTTTTTGGGACAAGACCTTGCCTCTGGTCCAAGAGCCTATGCTCAGTGGTTTGGTCTGCGGTGAATCCCCCCTGCAGCTGGCTGATTAGTACAAATGTGAGGAGAAGGGGATAATTTCATTAGATACTGCAAATTCAGTTTCCAAATTAACCATCCCAAGGAATGTCCCAGGGCCCATTAAATCTGAAAGTCTGAAATTGAAGTTCTTTCTTAATATTTCTACTTTTGTGCCAGCCTTCTTGTGCATGATTTAAAAAAAATTATTTATTTTTGGCTGCATTGGGTTTTCATTGCTGTGCATGGGTTTTCTCTAGTTGTGGAGAGCAGGGGCTACTCTTCTTTGCAGTGTGCAGGCTTCTCATTGTGGTGGCTTCTCTTATTGCAGAGCACGGGCTCTAGGCACGTGGGCTTCAGTAGTTGTGGCACGCAGGCTTCAGTAGTTGCAGCTCGTGGGCTCTAGAGCACAGGCTCAGTAGTTGTGGCGCACGGTCTTAGTTGCTCCGCGGCATGTGAGATCTTCCCGGACCAGGGCTCGAACCCTTGTCCCCTGCATTGGCAGGTGGATTCTCAACCACTGCTCCATGAGGGAAGTCCCGATATTTTTTTTAACCAATGTCAGTCTTCTCTTTATTATCTGCCTTTGGTGTTAAACTTCTGTACTCCCCTTCCCCTGCAAAATGATAAATATTCATCTATCGTCTTCTTTTACTATTTTTATGATTTTATGTTTTACATTCAAAGCTTTCAGCCATCTGGAATTTATTCTAACATCAGCCATGACTTAGAGCTCTAACTTAATTTTTTCCTAATGGTGAGCAAGTTGTACCCACCATGCTTTCCATGTGTGGGCTTTTCAAAGGCAGCTCAACCCCCGGAGCTCCATAAAAGCCTAAGAGCTAAGAATAGAAAAGCTAGGGCTATAACTCAGTCAGATCCTAATCTCTGCTCCATTACTGCTCACTCTGGGACTCTGGCAGAGCTCCATTCTCCTTAGGGAAAAAGCTCTGGCCAATGATGTAAGGCCGAGAGGGCTGAGGCAGTGAGAGAAGGATTTGCAAAGTACCCTCTAGAGGAGATTAATAGTTGCTGCGTCCCTGCCACTGGGCATGGCCTCATGGGAAACAGTTGCTCAGCCTTACCAACTATTGCAAGGGACCCCAAGCTCTACCCCTTAACTGTATTTTCTTTCTTTAACCCCCATGTCCTTTCCTGACTCAAAGCCCATCTCATGCTGCTCCTCTGTGAGGCGTAAGTGCTACTTCTCCCGGTCGCCCCTGCATTTTCCACAGATCTCTAGTGCAACTTTTGCAATTGTTTGTTGATATGTCTATTAGTTAACAAATAAACTAACTTACCAGGTATGAAGGATGCTACCTGCCACGTACAGGAGACAAAACCCAAAACACCAGAAGATAGAAGATGCTGCTGCCCCTGTAGTATTTGCTGGGGCCCCAGGTGTTTGTGGCACCGTGGTTGGCACCATGGAGTGGCTGTGACTTTGATTAGGCTGCCTGAAGCTAAGGAGTCCATTCTTTTTGACAAGTGTCAGGTCCTGGAGAGAGCAAGAAGAATCAACTTTTTCTCTTTCCTCAGGGAACTGATAACCTGGTGTCTAAAGTGTGTAGAGAGAATCTTGGAAGAAACTTCAGGAAAGGAAGAAACAAGGCCATCAAAACCTTCAAAGCGAATAAGGAATAAAGTTGAGCTGGAGAATGCTCCCTCATCTATAAAATATGTGCACCAGCCGTTCTTGTGTGCTGAGTGTGTGTGAGGCTCCAGACTCTTAACACACCTCATCTCATTTGATCTTCATGAAACCGGGTGGGTGGAGTTAGTAGTTGCATTTTGTTGATGAGGAAGCTGACTCTCAGAGAGGTGAGATGATTTACCTGTGGTCACCATGAGGAGGCCACAATCAGAAGCCCAGGTAAGGAGGGGGTTAACTTCAGAGAGGAGAAGGGCCCACCCTTGGCTGTTTGTACTCCCCCTTCCTCTCCTTCTGCTTGGAAGTACCTGGTGGGGCTGAACAGAATTTTCCGTTTTGTTCTCTGGGCCTTTGCTTGGTGGTTTCCTCTGCCTGCAGTGCCCTTCACAGCACTTCTCCTCTGGTGAAATCTTAGCTTTCTCTTAGAGGCCACCTCCAATGTCCTGGGCCTGCTAGGGCCTCTTCCCCCTCCTCCTTCCCTTCCTGTAGCCCTTCAGGCAGGGTCCAGCTGGGCTCTGGTTCATGAGGTACGTATCTCCCCAAAGCCTGCCTTCCCCCAGGCTGTCCTCACTGAGGAGAGACAGACTCAATACTTTTTGGTCTCTTCAGGACCTAATACAGGGCCTGGCACACATGCTTGTTGACTAAGGACAGGAAGAAAACCAACATTTTTTTGAGCAGTGTCAATGTGTCATTCTCAGAGCTTGTGCTATTCAGAATTTACCCCTCTAAATCCTCCCCTGGAGATTATGTGAAACTTAGACAATAACCACAGAAATACTCATTCCTTTGACTTGTCTTTTGCACTATTTCCTTGGGAATTATGCTTTTTTTTTTTTCTCCAAAAGATATTTTACACTTTGAGAATTAACTAAGAGAAACTTTCTTAAAATACGTATAATATAAAATTTACCATCTCAACCCTTTTCAAATGTACAGTTCAGTAGTGTTTAGTATATTCACATTACTGTGCAAAATATAAGATGAACTTTTTCATTTTGCAAAACTGAAAGTCTATACCCATTAAACAACTCCCCATTCCCCACTCGTCCCAGCCGTTGGAAACGACCATTACATGTTGTTTCCAATGTGGTGTGTTAATTTGACCGCTCCAGATACCTCAAGTAAGTGGAATCATACAGTATTTGTCTTTTTGTGGCTGGCTTATTTCACTTAGCATGTCTTAGCATAGGTCAGAATTGCCTTCATTTTCAAGACTGAATAATATTCCATTCAGGTGTAGTTTTTTGTTTGTTTCTTTTTGTTTAATTTTCAACTTTTCTATTGCTCTTCAGTTTCTGTTTTTGCTATTACTTTCTAGTTTTACTGCATTGTGATGATTAGAGAATGTTATCTGTATTCATCCTACTTTTTGAAATGTACTGAGATTTTGTTGGCCTTTCATGTGGTCACTTGTTAATGATCTCATAAAGAGTATATTCTAGGTTTTCAAGGTACAGAGCTTGATATCTTTTAATTTGATCTACCTTACTAAGTTAACAAATCAAGTCCTTCATATCCTTACTTATTGTATGATTTATTGATCAGTCATGTGCTAAAAGAGGTGAGTTAGAATTTTCTACTATTACTGTATTTCTGTCCATTTCTCCGTGTACTTCCTAATTGTTTTTGCATTATAAGTTCTGATACTATATTTTTGGTGCATAAATATTGATGCCAGATCTTCATCGTGGCTCTCAGCCTTTATCATTACAACATTTTCTCCTGTATCTTGTTTTCTGATTTTCTGTGACTTCAACCATGTCTGATGTTAATACTACAACCCTTGGGGTTTTTTTGTTGTTGTTGTCGTTGCTTGTATTTACATATGTGGTATTTGTTTTGTTTTCTATTTTTTCCTTCTCTTTTACTTTGAGTCTTTCTGAGGAGCACTATTTTAGATGTGTCTCTCACACATGGCACTAGTTAGGTTTTATTTTATGAGTCCATGAGCTATTTCTAAAGAGTGAGGTGATCAGGTCAAAGAAAGCTTTTAAAGCTCTTGACCCTCATGGCCCAGTAATTTTTTCACTGGTTGGACCGCTTTGTCCTGTCGCCAGCATTTAGAAGCAAACCATCTCCCCACCACTGCCAGCATGACTATTACACAGCTGCTTAGATATTTAATAGGTGAAAATGGGACCTCATTGTTCTTTCATGCTTTTCTTGGCTTCATCTAATTCTACTTTAAGTAAATAAAGATGGAAGAAAAAAGAAGTTAAAATGAAACATTCCTTTTCAGATATCTCCAGTGAGATTAAGATGGGTGGTGGTGTTTCTTATTCCAGATTTCCATGACATTGGACCAATCACTTTCCACAAGCTCCTCAGCTCAGGCCTTGGATCTTCCCAGGAGAAATTGTGTAGGTTTCTTCCTCAGAGCCCTACACCTTGCTTTCTCGCCTTCTGTAGTGAATAGGCAATATAACAGAACAGGAAGATATAGGGTCTGGAGCTAGATGGAGTAAATTTAAATCTCAGCTCCATCTTTGCTATTTACTAGCTGTGTGTTCTATGGCAGTTACTCAACCTCTCTGTGCTTTGGTTTCCCGAGGTGATAATTCTCAAGGGTAACAATGATTACAATATTAACATAGTAACACCTGTTGGGGTTGTTGTGAGGAACAGTTAATTTATGCAAAGCCCTCAGACAGGATTATTACTGTTGTCTCTTCCTCTGAGAAATACCCATTTACCACTTCAGCTAAGGTGGTTTTGGTAGAAGCATTTCTTTCTTCCATGGCCCTGCTTCCGGGTTAGCCACTGCATTTAGTCTTAGGCCAGGGGCAGGCTCCTGACAGAAGCAGAACCAATCAGAATCCTTTCCTGGGAACTCTGAAGTTGGGACATGAGAAAAGAAGCCTTTGGTGCCTTTCTGGTGGGGAAGCTCCCTGAGGTGAGACCCAGGCTCCTGGTAGCCATGTTTCCAGCCTGTGAAAGGAGCCCAGCTTCGAGAGTGAGGCTGACTGACCAGTGGAGAAAAGCTGACATTAGAAATGGCAAGAGTCTGACATTACTGGAACCCTTAGTTTTGGCTGTCTCCAAAGGCACCATATGAGCCAATGAATGTCCTATTTTCTCTAAGATTGCTTGCATTGAGCTTCTGTCACTGCAATCAAAAGAGTTTTAATACATTTCCTAAGGCACCTTAGGACAGTACAGATCATGGGGTCTCCTGTCCACGTCTCTCTGAAAAGCCCTCCCTGAGACATATGTGCACACGCACACACACTCACACAGAATCATGGCAATTGCCAGCTCCTAGGAGTGAGCTGTAGTTCCTTCCCCGCCTGCACTGCCCGTGCAGTCCTCTACTTTTCCACACACACCAAAAGACAGCTGCGCCAGTGCCCAGGCACGAGGAACTGCACTTGCACTTTCAGGGTGTTATCCCGGAAATCTGTGCCCTTCTCTGTACGCTCCTTGTCCTTTTCTTCACTGCCCTATTCAGTAACTTTGCAAATGTATAAGGAGCACCTGCCAAGAACCAAGTCAGGCCTGGGGCCCCAGAGAGGCAGTTCCTGCTGTCAAGGAACCCGCAGGCTGTGGGGGCCATCAGGCCGTCAAAAGACTGCTCTGAGAGAGACAGTGGGGTGAGTGTTGAACAGATGTGCTCGCCAAGTGCCGCAGGAGCTTAGAGGAGGCTCTGTCGCTGGTTGCCTGGGATGGTCGTCTGGCTGATCTACCCGCATCGAGGTTCTCCCCACCCTGGCCCATCCTGCCCACTGCCGCTGGAATGTGTCCCCGAACAGATGTGCGACTGCCTCTGCCCCCTGCAGGCCTGAGCTCACATGCCTTAGCCTGGCAAAACCCTAAACCAGATATTGCCTCAACTTACTTTCTCAGCCATGTTGTCCACTGTTCCCCGTTCACAAACCTTACCCACGAGTCTAACCGCACCACTCACCTTCATCAGATGCATTCAGTGTTTTCCCACCATGGTGCCTGTCCTCACTCTGTTCCCTCTGTCTCCCATTCCTGTATGTCCCGGCTGTACACACCTTCCGAGGTGTGGGATGGCAAATGCGTTTCGTGTGCCTGCTCTGATCGTCTGGCTGTGTTGCTGTGTTCAGAAGGATTCTGTAGACATACTTGGGCTCAGTGAAAGAGTAAGGGATCAGTCAGCAAGATCTACCATGGCCACCAAATTGGGTGTGTGCTGGGGATGGGCGTGGGAGGCAGTGGGTGGTGATGAACAGCACACTTGGGATGCATGTGCACTTTGTTCCAGGTCCAGGTCTTATGCATCTCCCCATCCCCATAAAGACTTCCTTGCTCCTACAAGTGAAATTAACTTCTTTCTCTTCTGAACTTTTATAGCCTTCTCTCTGTGCCACTGTAAGAGCACTGGTTTCTTCTACCTTTTTATGGGTGCATCTGCTTTTGTTCTATTTGAGGGGACAGATGGTACCCTATGGAGTATGGTACAAGGGAGAGATTCAAAGCACACTAACTGAATGGATGGAACCATGTGGAGCACTAAGATGGGTGTACAAAGGGCTGCAAGGGGCCCATCCTGAGGAGCTGGCCTTCACCATGGGCCTCGGCTGACTCTGGGGATGGTGTTGTTACAGATAAGTTCTCACTCCTGAACCAACTTCCTGCACTGCTGCTTCTGTCTGACCTGCCGTCTGCTGTCGTCTTGCGTGTCTGTGACCATGAGGTCTGAGCTCCCAGCTTCTCTAATTCATTCCTTTACTCACTAAACCACGGGGATGCCTCCTGGGTGGCCAGTTCTGTGCTCGCTGTTAGGGGCCCAGGGACGATGTCCTGCCTTTAATCCTATCACTGACTTGGGGAGAGTGGGGCAGAGGTGGTGGAAAGACGGAGACCTGAGTCGTGGGATTCAAGGAGAAGAAATGTGGGTCCTAAGACAGGAGTAGGGAGGGTGCTGCGGGAGAAAAACAGGCTTCTGGGGCGGGGTGGAGGTGGAGGTTTTTTTTTTTTTTTTTTTTTTTTTAACATCTTTATTGGGGTATAATTGCTTTACAATGGTAGGTGGAGGTTTTTGATACATCCACCAAATTGCCTCTTTCTCTATGCTCCTCAGCACCTCATGACTGGGTTGCCTGATTGTCACTGCAAGCTCTGTGCTCCCAAGTTTCAGGGCCCGTATAGATGGAGTCAGGAAAAAATTTTTTTTTATAACATTTACTTATTTATTTATCTGGTTGTGTTGGGTGTTAGTTGCGGCAGGTGGGCTCCTTAGTTGTGGCTCGCGGGTTCCTTAGTTATGGTTCACCGGCTTCTTAGTTGCAACACGTAGGCTCCTTAGTTGTGGCATGTGAACTCTCAGTTATGACATGCATGTGGGATCTAGTTCCCTGACCAGGGATCGAACCCGGGCCCTCTGCATTGGGAGTGTGGAGTCTTATCCACTGCACCACCAGGGAAGTCCCAGCATCAGGAGAAATTTAAACAACCTCAGTGCATCCTACCACTCCCCATCCCACACAAACACTCAGACCTCAAGAGCCCAGCGCTGATTACCATTCCAGGCCTGAGATCCTCATGCCACCCCTTGGACTCCCTTGAATCTCCTTTGCTGCTGTTCACACCTGGGACTCTGGGCCCAGGTAACCACCCGGGCTCCTGAGCTGCATGGGGGCCCTGGTGCGCCTGTGCCCTGGTGACCAGCATGGGCATCTGTGATGTCCCCAAATTATTATAGGGGCTCCAGAATGATTGGCAGATTCACTCAGGCTGCTCTGTCACTCTGGGTTTCTGGTGCCCACCTCCCTCACCCTCCTACCCACTTCCCCTGCTCCTCAACCCACAAATGTGTTTAGGCTGCAGAGCCAGCTGCAGAACTGTTATAGCACTGTTGGCAGGAGATGGGCTGGCTCGAGAGCTGCCTGGAGGGGAACGTGGCAGATCACATTTCTTCAGCTCGTGCCAAATATTATTCAGATGCAGCTTTTCAGACAGACACAAATTGCTCATCCAATAAACACAGAAGGGCTAATCCCAAGACATTTATCAGAGTGGGGAAAGATGAGAGAAAAGACAGACACAAGAGGCCTTTGAGAGCTGGCCTGGTGTGGCTGGCCTGAGGGGAGGTGGGGAGACCTCCAGGCACTCCTGGGGTTTTCTTCTTAAGGGCCTGAAACCCAGCACCAGGGCTTTGGGATTTGCTTTCATTGTGACATACAAAGCCGGCGTTGGTGCAAACACTTCCCCGTGGTGAACAGAGTAGAAGAAATGAACACAGGCCAGGGTGCCTCTGTGGGTAGTCAGCTCCCACCTCCATTTGTCAGTGGTCATGGGGATTAGCTGTCTGCAGCTCCGTACACTATCCCATGCACACAAAGTCCTCAAGGCGTGCTGTGATTGTTCGCAGAGTTCTCAGGAGACAATGCTCCTGGCCTGGAATCTCTTACTTCTGCCTGACAGGTGTGAGGGCACAGCTGCTGAGAAACAGGTTGAGGGACACAGCTGACCACGATGGCAGGGGACCAGAGACATGGGGGCCCCCCATCCATACCAGAGCGCTGGCCAAGCCATTGAGGTCCTTTGTGTATCCCTTTCTGCTAGGACTTTCTAACGGGCCCCATGAGCGTTCCTCTTCAAGGATTCTGCCCAGAAATGAAAGAAATCAGGCCCTCCTCTGAGGCCCCATCTCAGAGCCCAGGGAGAGGAGGACCAGGTGAAGCCTCTAGAGTCAGGCTGGTCCTCCCACTGTCTGTGCCAGGGTCTGCGCCAAATGTGCCCAGCGGAGAGGTGGGAGTGCCCATTGGAGGGAAGAGGCACTGACTAGATCAGGGTGAGGGCATGGGAATAGTTGCCAACATGTATATAGTCAGGGACTATTCTCACTTTTCTCACAGCAACACAATGAGCTAGCTGTACTATTATTGGTACGACTTTCCAGTGGGGCACTGAGAGGTTAGATAGCTGCCTAAGCTCACCCAGTTAGGAAGGCCTCAGAATCTGTGCACTTAACTTGCCATACTGCCTGCAGGCCTATGGAGAGATGCGGTGGTTTCAGAAATGCCAGTTGTATGGGAATCCTTAGGAGAGTAGGATTTGGAGGCTGGAGACCCCAGACCTGGGATGGTGCCTTTGAGGCACAATGCTAATGCAGGCTTCCACTGAGGACCTGGGGGCTCTATAATTAGGCTGATGAACTCTCCTGGTTTTCCCACAACTGAGAGGGGTCCTGGGCTGTGGATTTTCAGTTTTAAAACTGGGGCCACTGTGGGCTAACAGGGGTAAGTTGATCATCCTACCTGTAACAAAAGGGCTGGGCTTGGATCATTGCCTTCATGACCAACCTGCAGGCCAACTTCCTCCTCACACTCCCAGGCTAGAGACTGACAGAGTGATGTGCTGATGGGGAAGATGAGCAGAATAACAACCAGCTGGCAGCAGCTCTTTCCAGACACTTAGGAGGGGAGGACTACAATATCAGGTGGCAACAAAGCAGGGACACTGTAGCCCTCAGAACCTAGTGGGAACAGGTGCCTTCTGGCATGGCCAGTCTTACACAACTAGGGAGACTGGGAAATTCCCAGGTGAGGACTGGCAGGCCGGCCAGGTGGCTTCCAAGGAAGTCTGGGCAGGGCCCAGCTCACTCTGCCTGCCGGGAGCAAGTTTCTATTCTGGTTCCTGAAACTTCATTCCTGCCAGGATGGCGTCTCCTCTACTCACCTGCTCGGTGACCCACGTTGACCTGCGTTCCTAGGCTCAGCAGCCCTTACCTTTCACCCTCTCCGATTTATCCCCACCTGTTATATGACCGTGGCTCTTTGTCAGTCTCTTTGATTGTAAAGATCTGAAATTCACTCGTGCAATACCTGGAAGATTCCAGTAGAAGGAGAATGGATTATGAGGCACAGAATCCATGGGCAGAAATGCTATTAGGTCTCAGGAGGGACAAATGGGGCAAGAAGCCTCGGGCACTTGGGCAGTAATCACTCTTCACTGCTGGGCCCACTTCTCTTTGTGGTCTGTATAAAGCTGGAAGACATTGCAAGAGATTGTCCAGCTGCTCAAAATAAATTTGATTCCTGGCCAAATGAAGTCAATTCAAGGCACTAAGAGAACTTCCAAATGAGATTGCTCAATCCCTGTCAGAGATTTTGGAGGATGAGTGCAGTAGGAAGAAGTCTGGAACATTGGTCATGTGCAAATGATCTTCCAGTTTTGAAAAAGGAGGGGTGGTAGTTAGTTTCTTTCTGTTACTTCAAACAGACTTAAGGGGAAAAAGGGAAAGGTGATTTGCCAGTTCACATAACTGATCAGTCCAGGGAGAGTCTGATATGGGCATAGCAGGGCACACCCCCCTTGCCTCCTTTTTTGGCTTCTTAGGCAGGCTTTTTCTGCATGGTAGCTGTAGGGGGCTGAATAGTGAACCTCCCAAATTCATGTCTACCCAAAACCTCAGAATAGATTTTATTTGGAAAGAGGGTCTTTGCAGATGTAATTAGTTAAGGCAAGATGAGGTCATACTGGATTAAGGTGGGCCCTATTTACGGTGATTTGTGCCCTAATAAGAAGAGGACGCATCAACAGAAGAAAAAGATACACACAGAGAAGGCCGTATGAAGACAGAGGCAGATTGGAGTGACGCAGCTGGAAGCCAAGGAATGCCAAGGCTGCTGGGAGCCACTGAAGATAAAAGAGGCAAGGAAGGATTTTTTCCCTAGAGCTTTCAGAAGGAGCATGGCCCTGCTGACATCTTGTGTTTGGACTTCTAGGTTTCAGAACTGTGAGAGTAAATTTCTGTTGTTTTAAGCCAACAAGCATGTGGCAGTTTGTTACAGGAGTCCTAGAAAACTAATACAATACCCTCAGCAACTCCAGGCTGGCCACCCTAGAGGAAAGGAAGAGCCTTTTTTCTCAACACATACAGAAATTTTGGGGCGGAGGAGATCTTTGCTTCCTGAACGTATCACTGTGGCCGAAGGGAAACAGTGCTCTCATTGGCCAGATATGAGTCCCACATCCATTAAGGGGACCGTGGTGAGGTTAGGCTATCCCAACCACATGGGGAAGAGTGGACATCTTTTACCAGAATGAGGAGTGAATACAGGAAGACAAAATTAACACCTGTCCATTACAGGGCGAAAAAGTTGATTCTGCAGACTATGCTCTCATCCAACAATAGATTGTTTTAAATATAAAGGAAGTAGAAGGACTTCCCTGGTGGTGCAGTGGGTAAGAATCTGCCTGCCAGTGCAGGGGACACGGGTTTGATCCCTGGTCCGGGAAGATCCCACATGCTGGGGAGCAGGTAAGCCTGTGTGCCACAACTACTGAGCATGTGCTCTAGAGCCCCTGAGCCACGACTACTGAGCCCGTGTGCCACAACTACTGAAGCCTGTGCGCCTGGAGCAACAAGAGCAACAAGCTTCTTAACAAGAGAAGCCACCACAATGAGAAGCCCGTGCACCACAATGAAGAGTAGCCCCTACTCGCCGCAACTAGAGAAAGCCCACGTGCAGCAAAGAAGACACGATGCAGCGAAAAATAAAAATTAAAAAAATAAAATAAAATAAATTTTTTTAAAAATAAAGGAAGGAGAGATTTCTCAGAACAATTCAGGATAAGGACAATCAAATTTCTTTTTTGACAGGTCCCTGAACTGACAGATCACAGAGCTGCATTTGATAGCCTGTCTGTTAATAAACTGGGTCTTCAGTAAGGCTTTTAACAATCTCTGCCATGATATCCTTGTGTGGATAAAATGGGAAATATGGGTTAGATGACAGTATGATTAAGAGGAAAAGTAACCTGCTAAATGACTGGAGTGAACCTATGTCATTACATTTGTCCACTCAGCATGCAAAACCCTATCCTATTTTGCAAGAATTTTCTAATAATAATTTAGTACTAGAGGGCTGTAGTGCCCTGGCTCCCACCATGGAAGCAGAAAGAGGAAGATTTTCCTTTTCACTTCCTTGCAGCCAGTGCTCAATCATGTGAATTGGGCTCAGCCACTCCCACCAAGGACTTTTAATTTTTAGGAGGTGAATTTAAGGGGCAGATATAGTGTAGGAAGTATTCTTGGCAACAGCAGAAGCAGCTTGACCAGTCCTGAAGTGGTGATGTTGAGTGTTCCCTGGCAGTGGTGGCCGTGGCAGAGCAGTGGTGTAATTAACTGTTTATGCCGTCAAAAACCTTGATTGGTACAAGGACTGTTTTTAAAAGGATTCAAGTTTCCACACGCGCAGGCCCAGTGGCCATGGCCCACCGGCGCAGCCGCTCTGTGGCACGCGGGACCCCCCCGGCCCGGGGCACGAACCTGTGTCCCCTGCACTGGCAGGCGGACTCTCAACCACTGCGCCACCAGGGAAGCGCCTTCAGCTCTGTCTTTAACATGAACATCAAAAAGTGAAAGTTGTGTTAGAAGGCATTGGTGAAAGTACAGTATCTGGGACTGTGGAGGTGAGTGATGGTCCTGTTCTCTTCTGTTGCTGAGACCCCAGCTGGAATGTTGAATTCAGTCCTGGGCACTGCTCTTTTATGGAGGAAAGTGACAGGCTAGAGCCTGGTCAAAGAAGAATGATCAAGACAGGGAAGGAACTCAACCATGAAGCATGAAGAACAGTAGAAATGATAGATATTAGTCAGCCTAGAGAGGAATTGTCTTTAGGTTGGCAGAAGGCATATGTCTGATCTTTTTAAATAAGTTAAAGACCATCAAGGGACTTCCCTGGTGGCACAGTGGTTAGGAATCTGCCTGCCAGTGCAGGGGACACAGGTTCGATCCCTGGTCTGGGAAGATCCCACATGCCGTGGAGCACCTAAGCCCGTGTGCCACAGCTACTGAGCCTGCGCTCTAGAGCCCGCGAGCCACAACTACTGAGCCCACGTGCCACAACTACTGAAGCCCGCGCGCCTAGAGCCCGCGCACCACAATGAAGACTAGCCCCTGCTCCCCGCAACAAGAGAAAGCCTGCACGCAGCAACGAAGACCCAACGCAGAAAACATTAAAATAATAAAGACCATCAAGTGAAAGAGGATTCAGTTTATTCTCTGTGGCTCCATGGAACATAGCTAGCATCACTGCTACTAGGGAGTTTCAGCTTAATATGAGAAGGGTTTAATTGTTGGGTCTGTGATATCCACAACAGAGCGGGCTGCCTCATAATATAGTGAGTTCACTCTCGCTGGAGGTGTGCACACAAAACTGGATGAACTCTCAGAGAGTATATTGTGTTGGGGGATCCTACTGTGTGGGGGTGAAGGAAGAGTTGGTGTCCTTCCAACTTCTCTCCAATTCTTAAATCTGGTCAAGTCCATAGGACAGGTTGGGAAGGGCAGGAAACTGGAGGTGGGGAGACCAGAGGAATTGCAAATTGTGAGTTATTAAAAAAACACGGAATGGAAGATTGCATTATTCTGAATTTTTCACCACTCCCTGTACCCAATCCCTTTGCCATGTGACTTTGAAGTCCCTCCCACTAGAGACAGAATACACTTTCTTGTCCTGCTAATGTTGGGTTGGCCAAGTGATTTGCTTTGGCTCACGGAGTGTGAGTAGAAGTGACCACTCCAAGCATAGTCTCTAAGAGGTATTGGATTTTTTTGCTCACCCATCTTGTGCTTTTGCCATTACCATGTGAAAAACATGCCCTTGGTAGGTATCACAGAATAGAGACACATGGAGTAGACTCATCTAGCCAACTTACAGACCTATAGCCTTAAGCAGAGCTGCCCCAGCTAACACATGGACACATGAGAGAGAAATAAATGCTTTATTGTGTATAGCACTTAGATTTGGTGGTTATTTGCTATGTAGCGTCATTATGGCAATAAGACAGATTGGACATTCCAACAGACTTTCAGATACAGTATTGAAGGCAGTTCTCAGGCTTCTGCTGGCCTTTCTAGGATCTGAGGAAGTAGCACTTGAGGGAAGGAACTCATCCCAACAGATTGTGGGTATATCCTGTCCTGGGTATAGATGTTGCTGGGAATGGATGGCCAAGGTCACTTTGTGGGGCACAGACCCAGTGCTGGAGGCACTTTGTGGGTTTGGGGTAAAGAGTGAGAGGAGGAAGCCAACCTCACTTCAGGTCATGGGAAGAAGTCCAGCTGGACACTCAAAAGAAAGTGTGGATGGGAGTACCATCCTGAGAAACAGTTTGTGTTGTGATGGATTAAAGATGACCACAAATTCTTTACCACATCTCTCATCAAGAGGTGAAGTCTATTTCCCCTCCTCTTGAATCTGGGCTGGCTCTGTGACTTGTTCTGACTGATAGAATGTGGCATATGTGTCACTGAATAACTTCCAAGACTTGACCTTAACAGATCTTCCACTCCCTCCTATGCATTTGGAGTATGCCTTCTTAGAGTCTAGCTGCCATGCTGTTAGGAAGCCCAAGCAGTCATGTGGAGAGGCCCACATGGAGGAAAACTGAGACCTTTGGCTAAGGGCTCCAGCTAAACACCTAGACAGCAACCAGCACTAACTTTTAGCCATGTGAATGAGGCCATCTATACCTTCCAGACATTCTATTACCCCAGCCAACACTATATGAAGCAGAAAACCACCTAGTTTTTCTAAGAAACTCCAATCAGGGGTTTTGACTGTAAAAACAGCTTACTCGGGTTTCCCTGGTGGCGCAGTGGTTGAGAGTCCGCCTGCCGATGCAGGGGACACGGGTTCGTGCCCCGGTCCGGGAGGATCCCACATGCCGCCGAGCGGCTGGGCCCGTGAGCCACGGCCGCTGAGCCGGCGCGTCTGGAGCCTGTGCTCCGCAATGGGAGAGGCCACAGCAGTGAGAGGCCTGCGTACCGCAAAAAAAAAAAACACAAAAACCCCCCCAAAAAACCAGCTTACTCAAAGTAAACTAAAAC
The DNA here is from genome assembly GCF_000442215.2 of Lipotes vexillifer. Taxonomy (NCBI): domain Eukaryota; kingdom Metazoa; phylum Chordata; class Mammalia; order Artiodactyla; family Lipotidae; genus Lipotes; species Lipotes vexillifer. Next base: position 1,307,219 of record NW_006791887.1, on the reverse strand, counting down.
CTAGAGAAAAGATTAATTCTAGGGCACTCCCAGTAAAGTTTGGATAAAGTCAAGAATGTGACTGTGACTCTTTACGATCTCATAGATTTCAAGCAGTGTCTTATAGACCTCTCAGCTAGACAAAAGTGCTTCTAAGAATCTTAAGGATTTGTCCCATAGTACCCCGACTCACAGCCTAAAGAAGGGAGGAATTTGGGGATATAGTTTCTGTCTAATGGAGTGAAACTCAATAAGGTTCATGGGAAATGCACAATATTTTTGTTTATTTTCGTCCCCTCCGAGAGAATTGTACCAGCATAAGTACCACTAGCTTGGACTAAAATAGGCAAAGACAGTTCAAATGAAATGAGGACACTGGGCACTTAGCGAAGCAGCCTGAACAAATTACTCTGCTGCAAACAAGGGCAAGGAGGAATGACCCAGAGGATAGAGCCAAGAGCCCAGAGGGTAGAGCCAAGAGCCCAGAGGGTGAAGAGCCACAGAGAATCACATTCCCTGCTCCTGGAGCAGGGGGAATTGGTGACATTTGCGCTATTGGATCTCAGATTTCCTAAAGACCTAAGGCCCGCTATGTACCTTTTATTACCCCTTTTTAAGTGGGAGTTTCTATTATGATTTTCCTGTCTCTGTCTTCCCATTGTATGTTGGATCTGTACGGGAAAAGATAACTTACGGGAAAGTTGCAAGTTTAGTACAAATACTTTTTGGGACTCAGAGTAAATTTCTGACATGATGCTACATTACCCAAAACCTTATGTACACATTTCCAACATAACCACAATCATCAAAATAAACATTTTATGTTACTATCATCTTTTTTTTGTGTGTGATGGCCCAACAGGGCAAATACTTTTATTTTTTTAAATTAATTTTTATTGGAGTATTGTTGCTTTACAATGTTGTGTTAGTTTCTAATGTACAGCAAAGTGAATCAGCTCTATGTATACATATATTCCCTTTTGGATTCCCTTCCCGTTTAGGTCACCACAACACTGAGTAGAGTTCTCTGAGCTATACAGTAGTTTCTCATTATCTATTTTACACATAGTGTCAATAGTGTGTACACGTCAATCCCAATCTCCCAATTCATCCCATCCACCTGCTTCCCCCCTTGGTGTCCATTCATTTGTTCTCTACATCTGTGTCTCTATTTCTGTTTTGCAAATAAGATCATTTATACCATTTTTCTAGATTCCACATATATGCGTTACCATATATTTGTTTTACTCTTTTTTTTTTTTTTTTTTTTTTTTGCGGTACGCGGGCCTCTCACTGTTGTGGCCTCTCCCGTTGCGGAGCACAGGCTCAGGACATGCAAGCTCAGCGGCCATGGCTCATGGGCCTAGCTGCTCCGCGGCATGTGGGATCTTCCCAGACTGGGGCACGAACCCATGTCCCCTGCATCAGCAGGCAGATTCTCAACCACTGCGCCACCAGGGAAGCTCTCTTTTCCTTTGTTTTATATGTAACTCTTTTTTTATTCTTTCATTTTTAAATGGCAGTGAATTGCTCTTTTTTTTCTGTTCCTTTTATAATTTTTTTTAAATTGGGATATAGTTGTTTTACAATGTGTTAGTTTCTACTGTACAGCGAAGTGGAGTTCCCTGTGCTATACAGCAGGGTCTTATTAGTTATCTGTTTTATACATATTAGTGTGTCTATGTCCATCCCAATCTCCCAATTCATCCCAGCCTCCCCTTCCCGCCATTGGTGTCCATACATTTGTTCTCTACATCTGTGTCTCTATTTCTGCCTTGCAAACCGGTTCATCTGTACCATTTTTCTAGATTCCACATTGTTTTTCTCTTTCTGACTTACTTCATTCTGTATGACAGTCTAGGCATAGACTGTTGGGGCCAGCTTCACCCTCACCAGTTCCCTGGTGAACGACTCTTGAATTTGTGTTCTAACTACAATAGTTCTTCCCCTCTTCCCTTCCCACATTATCAAGATGATCATAAGCATTCATTAACAGGTATTTTAACAAATATCTATTCAGTGCCAACTATGTGTCCGGTTCATTTCTAGGAGCTGAGGATATAGTAGTGAACAAGAGAGAAAGTTCTTGCACTCATGCAGCTGATCTTCTAATGAGACAGACAGACAACAAACAATAAATTAAATGTATAATTCTGGGTAGTGATACCTACTCTGAAAAAAATCAAGCAGGTTAAGCAGCTTTGGTTGCGGGACTATTCTACATAGTGTAGTCTGAGAAGACCTCTCTCATAAGGTGACATTTGAGAGATCTGAATGAAGTATGGGGCTAAGTATTTCATAAGTGTTTCAGGCTAAGTGCACAGCAAGTACAAAGGTCCTGAGGCAGGAATTAACAGGGCAAGTTCAAGGAATAGCAGCAGTTAGGTCAGTGTGGCTAAAATACATAGAGCGTGGTAGAGGGTGATAGGAGAAGAGGGTGGGGAATAGAGATAGAAACCAGATTAGACAGGGCTTCTACAAATTTGGAGTTCATTCTCAATAAAATGGCATGAATTGATTTACGCTTACAAAGATCTCCCTAGCTGCTGTTTGGAGAATAGACTGGGGAGGGGGCATGGTGGAGGTATAAGCAGGGTGACCAAGTAGGAGGCTACCTTATAACCCAGGTCAACATGATGGTGGCTTGGTCCAGGACAGTTACAGCAGAGTTAGCAAGTGGTTAATTCTGATAATTTGAAGGTAGCACTGACAAGACTTGCTGAGGGATTGGAAATGGCATTTAAGAATAAGAAAAACACATTGAGGACACCTTTTAGGTTCAGGACTTGGGGGAAATGGATGAACAACAGTGCCATTCTCTGAGGTAAGTAAGAATGGGAGTGGAGTGTAGGGCGTAGGTGCTGAGTTTGAGATGCCAGTAAGAGAGGGAGTGGAATATGAGTTGGTTGGTCAGGGCTGGAGATGGAAAATTTTGTAGTCATCAGCATACAGGTATTATTGAATATAAATCACACTCTTTTCTGTGTAGACAGAAAAGAGCATCATGGACTATGGCCTGGGGCCTTGAACAACCAGGAAAGAGGCCCAGAAAAGAGACAGAGGAGTGGCCAGTGAAATGAGGAAGATCAGAAAAACCTGATGTCCAGGAAGCCAATTGAAGAAAGTAGATTCTGTGTGATCACAACCACATGTCAACTCCTGAGCCTCAGTTTTCTCATCCGTGAAATGGTGAGAGTAACAACTGCCCACTTCATGGTGTTGTTAGGATTGAGGCAATGTATGTAAAGCAGTTAACACTTGTGTCTGACTGGTATATAGGAAACTCTCAGTCTATGGTAGCATTGTTATTATTTCCTCCACTTCAGAGTAGGCTGCCACAGCCCTCAGCTTCCCCATCCACATAAGTGACAGCACCTCCATGAGTCCTTCTCAGAAATGAGGTGTCCCTGCTCACTCAGGCAACCAGGTGGGCCTGACGAGTGGCCTCTGGGTCAAATTTGAACCAAGTGACTTCACTGCCTAAACCTATCACCCACACAGCCCTTACTTGCAAATCAACAAGTGGTAAATAAAGGTTTTAGAGCCAGAGTTCTGCCTCTGCCTCTCACCAGCTGTGGGATCCTAAGCAAGCTTCTTAACCTTCCTGAGCCTTGAATTCTATCTGTAAAATGGGAACAATTCCTACTTCATGACATTGTGTCCAGGCCCGCGCGGACTGTAAATAAAGCCGGCTGATCTCTTCCTGCATGGCGGCGTGGGAGTCACTGGGGCTCTTTGACACCCTCCCACGCAGTGCATGGTGTGGGATGCGCTAGAAGAAGCACCCACGCATCCCCACAACTTAGCTGGGCGGGCCTCTGGGATCCCCTAACCTGGGCTGTAGGACAGTGAGCTCAGAGAGGTGGAGACTCGTCCACTTTCTTTTCCGCAGGGCGCCGGATGAGCCGCGCCTAGTTGCTGGGCCCCCACCTCGATAGAGGGGCCTAGCTCGGCCAAGGGAGGGGGTTCCGAACGTCCCAGAGACTCCCTCTTCCGCTGTCCTACCTCCTGCTGGGCGTCGAAGCCGTTTGCTGGGCAACCCTTCTCCGCCCCTCTTCCTGACCCTCCCCCCAGGTCTACCGAGGTCCACCGTCAGGAAAGCCGCCGCGGGCCCCGACCCCTCAAGACCACGACCAGTCTGCTCTGTTCTCCTCCCTCCTCTCTGACGCCGCGCTGCAGGCCCAGGCGCATAACCCAGCCCTTCAGCACCGCAGGAAGTGCCGGCTCCTCTCGGGGGCAGCTTGGAGGACGAGGAGGAGGAGGAGGAGGAAGCGCGGCTTAGTAGGGACCGAAGCCCCAAAGGGCAGGCTGCGGAGGAGGGCGGCGTGAGGACCTGAGAGCTCAACTCCAAGGCTGCAGGCTGCCAACTGCCGCCCCGAACGGCTCCGCCCCTGAGGCCCACCCTCCACAGGCCCCGCCCCGCAGCTCGGCTCCGCCCCAGACGGCCCCGCCCCCAGCTCCTGTCCCGAAAACGCGGCTCCTACGGGTGGCCCTGACCCCGCCCCGCTGGCGGCCTCGGCCTCGGCCCCGCCCCCGTCCGCGCCAGCCCGTAGTCCGCACTTTGCTTGCTGGGCTGCTGAGTCGGCCAGAGTCTGAGCTCCGCTCCCTCGCCCCCTCCCCCTATCCCTCCCCCAATTGCAGTCGTCTGGCAGTGTCTGGCCGGAGGCCCGCGGGCGGGCCGCCCTCCCCGCGGTAGCCCACCCCCCCCTCTTAAAGCGGCGGCGGGAAGATGAGGTTTCGGGAGCCGCTCCTGGGCGGCAGCGCCGCGATGCCGGGCGCGTCCCTGCAACGGGCCTGTCGCCTGCTCGTGGCTGTCTGCGCGCTGCATCTTGGCGTCACCCTCGTCTACTACCTGGTCGGCCGCGACCTGAGCCGCTTGCCTCAGCTGGTCGGAGTCCCCACACCGCTGCAGGGCAGCTCTAACGGCGCCGCCGCCATCGGGCAGCCCTCTGGGGAGCTCCAGCCCCGAGAGGCCGCACCGCCGCCGCCTTCGCTCACCTCTTCCAAGCCGCGCTTGGGTGGCGCCTCCAACCCCGACGCGGACTCTCGCCCCGGCCCCGGCCCCGGCCCCGGCCTCGGGAGCAACTTGACTTCGGCCCCAGTGCCCCCCGCCACAGCACTGTCGCTGCCCGCATGCCCTGAGGAGTCCCCACTGCTCGGTAAGGTACCACGCACGTTCGCCCATGCCCTCTTCCTCGACAGCCAGTCAGTCTCCCTATTCCGGATCAGAGCCCCTAATCCCAAACAGGTTCCGGGCTGGATGGGGGTGAGAGGTTGGGAGGTGAGTCCCTTCGGATTCATGCTGGAGGCTGGGTCGGGGACGGTTTAAGTAAGCCGTAGCCACCGCCACCCACCCACCCCCGATCCCAGAACCGGAGAAGGCCTTGGAGACTTCCCTGCTCTGGCCCAAGCCTCAAGAAGTTTGGGGAGTTTGAGTCTGCTTAGAACTCGGAGCAGCCTTCTCTCTGCTAACTCTGGTAGGGACTACGAGGCAGCTCAGAGTAACCCGCTCTCTCTAGTTTGGAACGCTGATGATGAGGCCTCCAGGAGGGAAGGGAGCAGACCTCCCAGGCCACATCTCCTGTCTTCACATAGAACCACTGTCTCCTGAGTGTGGGTTAACCCTTTTCCTAAGCTTTTGGGCAAGTGACTTGTCCCTAAACCTCTGGTTTTTCATCTATTAAATGGGAATAATAAGTGGTACCTGTTTGAGGGGGGTGTTTTGGAAGATCAGACCAAACAGTGTAAACAAGCATTTACAAGAATGAGGGTAAGCCCTCAGTAAATTGACACTATTGTGTTCAGTTCCTCCTCTGCTTAGATCCCTGCCCTGGGGCCCTCCTACCCTGCTTCCTGCCCTTGTAGCTTCCCAAGAGCAGGGCCCTCCCAGGGGCCGAGGGTATCTGTACCAGTATAATGTGTGTACCCTGGGGGCTGGAGGGCTAAAATATAATCAGTAAGCACCAAGTTGTCCCTTCCTGGTAGCAGCGGCCTGGAGTCTCAGGTATCTTGCCCAGATGTTCTGAACCGGGACTCCAGCCCCACCGGGACCTCCCCTAGACCTGTAATCCACAGGCAGTCTGGCCCAAGGCAGCCACAGGTTGCTCCCAAGGTTACCAGACAGGTGGCTGCTCAGTTTCAATGCCAGGGTGTAGAGAATGTCGTTCTGAGTGAGGGGCCCTGGCAGGAGGGCAGGCATCCTGCCAGTAGGAACTCTGTCACTTTTTCACAGAGCCCAGACAGAGCAGGCCTCCTACCCACTCTTGCTCAATTTCTCCAATAATTACTTCAATATTTTCATATCAAGTTTGGGAGGATGCTCCTGGAATTGGTCAGACATGAATTGTGGTAATAAAGGGGAGTTTTTTTTTTTTTTTTTTAAAGCAGAAACTTAAATTCTTTTGGACTTGATGGTTAGTCTGGGAAGCAGACTGGTCCTGTAAAATGAAATGGAATCTTTGCCATGCTGCTAAGTGTCTGACCTCAGGCATGTTAGAAATCAGACTCTGAGTTCCTCAGAGTCTCTTTCTCTTGTGTAACTCACAGAGTTAACTCACAGAGTTATTTTCAGGACTAAATGAGATTGTGTATGTTAAGTACATGGCAAATAGGACCTGGGACTTGAAGTTTCATTTTCTCAGACTCTGGAGATGGCTGTGAACAGCAGAGAAGGAGGAAGA
>NW_006791887.1:1269008-1300406 GCF_000442215.2 Lipotes vexillifer | reverse complement strand
GCGTTGGTGAGTTCTCAGACCCCAGAGAGGCCAGATTTTGATCTTTTGTTTTTAATTGTTGCCTGGATATTATGTAGAAGGAAAGAGAAATTAATTAGCAAATTAAAGGAAAGTACCCCAGAGTTCATTAGATTGGTGTTTGAGGTGTAGGATTTTCTCAATGAATCATGAGAGGCAGTGGTGGCCCACCTTGGTGTTGCCCAGTGACTGGGTGACGAGTTACTGCTGTTTCTGCGTTGACTCTGAACTGGCGGCACGAACAGACTTCCTGAGAGATACAGTTTTGGAGAGTAAGGGGAGAGGCCCTAGGCTTTCTGTAGCTTGTCCGCCTTTGTGTGACATGCATGGGACCGTGACGTTTCAGCTGCTGCAGAGGTAGCCCCGGAAGGTGAGGGTGGAGTGTTTTTCTTCACTTTTATTGAGCCCTTGGGTTTGAGGTTTGGATGCTCTCTAAGTGGAGGCTCCTGGGTAGAAGAGAGCCTTGAGAAAACTGAAAGTCTCCCGGGGAGTGTGTGGGCTGAGGGAGTCAAGCCCATCTGTTCAGCTGGGCAGGTGTCAGCCAAAGCCATTGTGTGGTGGTTTTGAGGTTGGTGGGAGAAAGCATCCATGGGGTTTAAAGCTGTGGCCTTTTCACTACTTGCAGTTCCTTTCCACAACTGGGCTCTACTTTCTGGTGTCCAAGGGTCTATGCCAGATGCTGTGATCCCTCCCAGGCTGGTAGGTGGTGGGTAATGGGCATGCCCTTCCCTGCAGGAGCCAGGCACCAGACTGGGCTGCCGATGGGTCACTGTCGGATCTGTCCTGGGTTGTTAGAGCCTCAGGATAGACTTCAGATAGACTTGGGTTTGAATCCTGCCTGTGTCTACACTGTGCATTAGGGCAGGTTGCAGTGTTTGGAGCCATAGTAGGCTCTGCCCCGGGACACCTGCTGGGCTGATGTGAGGCTTTCAGGAGTGAGGGCTGCAGGGGAAAGGTGGGTCTTTCCTGAGGATTCCTGCAAGTTCCCCAGGGAGTTCTCCTGGGGAGTCCAGGTCTGTAGGCGCTGTCGTCTTGGCCCTTGGGCTGTGCAGCATCTCACTGACCATGGCAGTGAGGCTCCGTTTTCTGGCAGCCTGGGTGTTTGCCTGAGATGTAGTCAGCCTGGGAGGAGCAGCAGCCTTGCGTTGAGTTACTTTTCCCGGAATGAATGTTTATCTGTGCTTAGATTTGGTGGCAGCTCCACGTGACTTGACTAGCACTGGCGCTGCCCACCCAGAGAGGGGCTGGCTGGGGGTGGGGCGGGGTCAGTACCTCAGGTAGGACTGGTTAGGGGAGGCTGGGCTAACCTGGACAGTTGGTACAGTCTATGGGTGGGGGGCGGGCGGTGGTGAGTATAAGACTGCCTAAATCTGAGGCCACTCTTGCCCAGCTATGCTTTGAAGAGAGCCTCTTCCTTTGTTCAGAAAAGGACTCTGATCTAGAGGTGGGCACCATAGAGTCATGGGCACCAGAGAGTCATGGGCACTTGGGCCAGCAAACAGCCACAGGTAGCCAGGGCCCTGGGAGAGCACTTATCAGTGCGCCGTTTTCCCCAGGTTTCATGGGGGGTGTCAGCTGAGCCTCTGCTGTGGTTTGTACCCTTGGCAAGACAGAGCACTTGCTGGGTGTCTGCCGGGCTCTCGGCTGTCAGGTGTTTCTCCACCAGCACACTGTTCCCGCTTCTCCCCCTTCCCCCATATGCACACATGTGGACACAAGCCTGGGACATAGTGTACTTTGAGGACATCTGTCTTGGCCTCAGCTCCGGAAGGGGCTCTCTCTCTTCTTTGGGATGAGTCCTAGAGCCTCATCACCTTCTGGCTTGCGGTGGCGCCTCATCCTGGGGGTTGGGGAGGCACCAGGAGCCCTCCCCTGTGTCCAGATCTTTAAGCTTTGGGAGGTTAGGTAACTAGTCTTTTAAACCAGTTTTGTCCTGTTGCTTTTCCTGGGGAAAATAATTTCTTGACCTACACACAGACATGCCTTCTTGTCTAACAGTCTGAGGTGGAGAAATACCCTCCATGACTATTTGGCTCACTTTTTTACACTCAGCCTGATGGTCGCAGAAGCGTCTCCTGCCTGTTGTAGTTCATCCCAGACTCTGAGCAAGCACGGGGGCCTCCACCTGATGAACCAGGTGCAAGTTCCTTGGGTTACAGGTTGCAAGAGCCACATGTGAGATTGGACTCAAACTGCAGCATCTTGGAACCACAGCATCCCAGGATGGGTCTCTGCAGTTCCCTGGCCCCCATCCCACATTGTGCTAGAGGGGAAGGGTCTTGCCTCAGGCCATACAGCCAGGCAGTAGCCAGCTGGGGCTGGAAAAACCAGGTCTCCTGCTTCCCAGTCTAATGCTTTTCCTTAAAGTTATTGCCCAGTAGACACTTAGTGCAGAGGCTCAGGGCGGCCTAATGTGGCACTGAGTTTGGGAAGATCCCTGCTAGGTGTGTCTGTGGGTCCATCTGAGAGATCTGATAAGGTGACAGCTTTCCTGGATTCAACAATATGCCTGTCCTAGTCTGGGCGCTCGAGCTACAGAGAGGGAGATGACAAAATGCCTTCTCTTTTGGAACTCACAATTTAGGCAGAGGAGGCATAATTAAACCATGCCGATGTCATTTAGGGAAGCCAGAGTGTGTGTGTGTGTATGTTTAGTCTCTGCCTCCCTAGCCATCCCCTTCTCTTCCTTTCTTCCTTCTTTATTTCCCTTATTCAGAAACCCAGAGTTGGTATTAAAGTTCTCCAGTTCCGGTTTTATCTGATTGTGTGAAAATGTTCCTCTAATTTCTGAAGCCGTGCATTAGCTCTGTGGGTAATCTTTAACTTGCTGCTTTATAATGACTATAATGATTCATCAGCAGCCATATGGTTGGGTATTACGGTCTTTGGATAGCAGCAGAGTAGGGGTTTCCAGGCTGGGGCTAGACTAATTTATGGTTTGGGAAAGACGGGACAGTTAATACCCAGGTAGTCCCAGCCCTTCCGTGGATTCCACCCTGGGGACCTTCCAGACTTTGGGGGCAGGGCCAGGAGGCTCATACCCTTCGGGCTCAGCTGGGCTCTGGATGTATGTGAAAGGGGCCCAGGCATCCTGGGGCCAAGCCAAACCTGGTGATTTCTTCACTGACCGTTTACCCAGTGTCTCCTATGCCTTATTCCCTGCTCAGTGTTCCTTGCCTGTACTTGATAAGAAGCAGAGACTGAAATTCTGCTTGAATCCTTGTCCACCTGGAAATTCCAGTTATTCTTATCTGGTTAAGCAGCAGTCCAGTTGTTTTAGGACAGATAGTCTAACTCCCTTGAGGGCCTCCCCTGTGGCCATTTTACCTTTGCCTCTGGTACTGCCCATGTGGCCCAGGTGATGAGGTCACTGTAAGACAGACCCTGACCCCTGGGGAGTTAGCAAGGCATGAGATTGGATTTGGTGATCTCCTCAGGGTCCCTCCTGTCCCTTAACTTGGCGAGGGATCCTGAGAGCCAGACTGTGGCTGTGATTGCAAAAGCCTCAGTTGTGAGGCCCTCTGTGTTTACCTGGGCCTACGCAGGTCGCTGGCTTGGGGGAGAGATCTCGGATACTTTTCTAAACGTCAGAGACCTCCAGGTTGGAAGGTTGTGGTGGCTTGAGGGGTAGGGGACAGGGTCTGGCGGGGAGCTGGTTCTGGGAGAACGTGGCCTAAGGGGATTCGTCCTTAGGAGGCAGAAGGGCTGAGTCACACTCTCAGTGTTTCAGGTTCTACTTTTCAGCCTGGCTCAGCCCGCCCCTTCCTTGCACAAATGAAGGCCAGGGGTTGTATTATTGGCTGTTGCTGAATTCTTGGGCAGTGATTTTAATGTCTGGTCTGGGTGTGTAATGTAGCTGCTTCTCTTCCCCCCTGCCGCCTCTCCAAGCCCCTCACAAAGCCCTGAAAGAGAGGAGGAGGATTTGTCTCCCTGGGATGCCAGGGAGGCCAGGGTTGTGGGTCTTTGCTTTTTTGCCTGTTTTTTTGAGGAGTGGGTTATCTCTTCCTCCTTTTTGTAAAAAGTAATGCAGGCTCATTGAAAACCATTTGAGAAGTTAAAAGAGGTTGAAAAGCACATCTATATTCCTATCACCTAGAGGACGCATGCTGGCAAATTTCCTGCTAGTCTTTTTTCTTGTACATGTTTCAGAATTTAGTTGATATCTTTATAGATGGATAGATAGATTGGTATAAATAGATATAGATATAGATAGCCTGGTGTCCAGGATTTTTCCCTTAAGATTCTGTCACAGGCCTGGTCCTACACCTTTAAAAACAACAAAGGGTATAACTTTTATTATTCAACTGTGGCCGAACGCATACAGATAGTTTTTGTTTTTTTGTTACTGGTCCAGCGAGGCTCATGCCTAAAGCTTTAGGTACTTTTTGGATTGTTTCCGTAGTAGAGTTTTTTAAAAAGGAAGAAAAGGGATGAATGCTTTTTGAGAAGGGCTTGGCTTTTAAACCAGTCTTACTAAAGGATAGACTCATTGAAAATTTTAGGTTTGCTTAGTGGTGGCAGATGAACATCATTTATTGCTGAATAAAAGATGTGTCTAGAATTCTGATTAAAAACTAGGTGCAGGAAGCGCTTGGGGCAGGGGCAGAGGGCCAGGCTGCAGGATGGACTGTGCAGCGGGGGTAATGCCCTAGGAGTCAGCTTCCTCAGGAATTGCTCCGTTTGTCTCCTTAGCAGCCAAGTCCCTGGGCCGGGCTTACGTGCATGGCCCTGGGGCCATGGTGCTGGGTGAGCACCAGTGCTAACCCAGTGCTGGTAACGTGGCTGAGATGTGACCATGTCCACAGGAGGTGTGGGAACAAGCTACCAAACCAGGTTCTGAAACATACAGCACAGTTCTTCTACCTCCAGAGGGTCCGGAGATCTGGAGGAGGGCCAGGAGGTGAGAACCTGTAGGTTTCTGGGAATTCCTTTCAGGAGAAGCCTCAGAGACCAGCAGAGCTGGCACTCAGGCTCTTCACAGGGCACCTGTTTTGAAGTTATGCCACTTTGTCCTCACTGGAGCTGAATTCTCCTCTTCTGAGGGGCACTTTGGATTTGGGACTCTGTCGAGGGTCACTGGCCCAGAGCCTGTGAGTCAAGGGGGAGGCTGCACTGCGGGAAGGGGCAGGGTATGTCAGACCAGCGTGACCAGTAGGATGTGAGGTCAGGCTTCTTCCTGCCTCACCACGTGGGTCTCCAGGTCCTGGGGAGGGGCCCTGGCAGGGGTTTCAGTGACTACCTGGCCTCATGACAGGTTGCATTCTGAAAATGCCTTTAAACATTTCTTTAAAAGTTTCTTCCTGTTTTGCATAATGTCCTTTTGCCTTTGACGTTCCTGAAACTGAACTGCAGGGCTGTCCTTGTGTTTCAGGACACCACCAGCTTGAAAAAAACAGGAAAGGACTCCCAGTTAGGGTGGACCTAGGGAAACTGGTATTTGCAATATAGGAACTCAGACACTGCGTGGAGGTGTTAGGTAGCTCCTGTCATTCAGATGATTGCTTCAGGAAGCCTGGGCAGGGTGCCCCCCTGGCTGAGAATGGGTAGACTTGAATCTTCCCTCCAAAGTCAGAAGGGCACCCGCCCCCGAGGAAGAGGATGAATGGGGACTCATTTGCTCATTCGGCAAACTTTTCTTGGTAACTACACTATATGAAGCATAAGAGACAGACATGAGCAAGGGCTGGCCCCCACTCTCGGGGAGCCCCTCAGCGGTGGACAGATCCTGGCAAAGAGAGGACAAAGCGTGGGTGTTCTCAGGGCACTAAGGAGGTACAGGGAGCTGGATGGGTGGTCTGGGCCAGGGCCAGAGTCAAAATGAAGGGCCTTTCTTCCAAGCACTGATTTTTAGCATCCCTGTCGCTCAGCATGTTTGAACAGTCTCCCTGGTTGGGAGGGGCAGGGGTCTACTGCCTGTCATTTCCTCTAGCTGCTGTTACATGGGGAGACTGCCATAACCGAAGTCCCAGCTGTTGCATGCAGTTGCCAGCAGGGCAGGAGAGGACAGGAAGTAGAGGCGGCGTGAAGGAAAGATGATAAAAGAGAGAGAAGATGGTGTAGCTGGGACCGTGCTGGACGAGGGAAGGCCGAGGATAGCTAGACTGAGGGACCAAAGGGAGGAAGGAGAAGGGAAGAGGTCAGAAGGAGGTGCTTGTGGTCTGCATAGCATGGGGGCGAGCCTTGAGGGCCTCTGGAGCGAGGATTCTGAATTCTGGTTCTAGTTCATTATATCATTTAGGGCAAACCCCGACTGCCTTGGTCCCTTCTCCCCTCTCTGAAGTTTGAGTCATGCTACACCTGTTGGTCTTTAGTGCCCTTCCTCTTGTTCCTCCTGGAGTCTAGGCTGGGGTGGAGGGAAATCCTGGTCATATCTGCAACGTTAAAGCCCTCTGAGAGTTCCTGTGAGGCTCATTACCCACTACCCATTTCAGGGGTCTCGTGGTGAGGCTTCTGCTGAAGATTTTGTCATCTCTGTTTAAGCAGGCATAAAGATTTTTAGGTGGGTGACCTTTGAAATGGCGTGGGTAGTGTTTCTTTCTATCATGCTGACTAGCTGTGTGATTTGGGAAAGCTGTTATCCTCCCCGTGCCTCACTGCTCTCACCTGTAAAATGAGGATAATAAAAGTACCTCATAGATGTTGTGAAGTTAATAGGCACAAAAGGGCCTGAAACAGTGCCTAACACAGAATAAGCTCCAAATATATGTTGTCTTTTATTGGTAGTACTAATAGTTCTTATTTGTGAAGATTTTGGCATTTGGTTTGTAGGATTTCTTCTTCTTCTGTTTTCGATTGAAAATGCAATGTCACCACATTAAATGTTTTAAAATGTATCATTTTACTCCCTACCATTGTAACAAAACATGCATCTATCACTGTAACAAAACTTGCCATTACTTTCCAAATGCATACATGTTTTACACTGTTGCAACCATAGTGTGAACTATTTTGCCTTCTGCTATATTTGTTCAACATTATCTTATAAACTGTTATGTTGCTTATAATTATCAGAATTATCTTTAGTAGCTGCTGTCTAAAATCCTTATGGCTATTCCCTTAGCGTTCAACATCACGTTTCACCATCACAGATCATCTTGAACATCTTTGCTGCATGTAGCTCGTTGCTTCAGTTGAATTATTTCCTGGGGATAAATTCCTAGAGGGGAATTTCCAGGCCAGAGGATATGGTCATCTTTAGGACACTGGTTCACACTGCCACTTTGCTTTCCTGGAGGGCTGGAATAATCCACAGGCCCTAAATTGTAAATTCCAGGGCCAAGGATATGGGCTTTTAAAGAGTGTGGATTCCAAGAGAGAGTCAGATTTATCTGGGGTCTCACCCTTATACTCTCAGCTCTCTGTGTGTGAGTGTGTGTGAAGTTCCCTGTGTAGGACACTGCACCTGCTCTGGACATGAGGCTTTTCCTACAAGCCATTGCTTCTGGGCAGTTCCTGGTGAGATTACTGGGGATCCACAAAGGAGCCTTACTGGTGGCTCTTTCTACACTTCACACACACACCTTTGCCCAAAGTGTTGATTTACACAGCATAAGGACCTTTCCTTCTTCCTTTATTTGTGGAGTCAAACCTGTAGATTGTGAACAGATCCTAGCTTTAAAAGCCTGGCTTTAAAAAATGTTGTTGATCTAAAACTTTGCAGGTTGGTTGCTGGAAACACTGCATGCAGAACCCATGTTTGACTCTAATGGGTTAGCCTGGGCACCTGACCATTTACCCCATGCCGACGAACTCTGATCTGACAGCCCTGGTTTATGGGATCCAGACATGGGGCCCAAATGAAGAAAGGCCTTTAAATTATATTGGGTATAAATAAGTTGATCAGTAGCCCAAGGTCTGCAAACATGAATTGCCATTTCTGTCCCTGTAGCCACCCCCCATGCACATGCCTCTTTTGTAGACAAACAGGAGCCTGCTACTTGCATAAATGTAGGAATGGCTTTAGAGCTAGTGATTTCAGTGACCAAAGGTTTACAGACTCAATAGACGGAGTGCATTCAACCTGTGACAGCTGCTCCATTCATCTTGTAGCCCCTCCACGTGTCCTCTCTTCTGCTGCATTCCTCAGCAATCAGCTGTGACTTAACAGGGTACTCTCAGAGGTCCATTTGGAACTAGGCCAGAGCTGCTGTCAAGCATCTTGTTCCTGGGGGACCCAGGGCAAGAATTCCTTCCTGTGTAAAGTGGAGAGATAATTCCTACCTCAGAGGTTTGATAAGAGGATTGGGCGAGATGAGGTACTTGGTAATGGCAGTACTTTGTCTTTTGATCAGTGCAGCCCCTTGGGCAGCAAAGGTATACATTCAATACAGTAGACTGCAGGGTAAAAGTTTTTTCAAATGAAGTTTTTTCCCCGCTGCCCTGGGGCAGTGAAGAGGAGGAGGAAGAGGTCTGAGACTGTAACCACAGTTTAGGGACAGGGTTTAGCCTGGAGCCATAGTTTGGTAGAGATATTGGCCTGGCTTATCTGAGCAGACCCCAGGCCACAAGGAGAAGCCTCCATCTTGTTGAATCCACAACACTGGGAACTTGGAGTGCAGGTTGCCATGTCTTAGGCATGCCAGGATTCTGTGGTCGTCCAGAGCCTTCCCTTCTCCATGTGGCCATTGTTCGTCAGTGTCCTGGGGAGAGGCCATCACGGATTATATGTAGCTGAGTGGTCAGGGAGAGGAGCTGAAGGGATCATTGGATATTTGGTGGAGTCTCAGGGGGTAAGAAAAGGGCTGTGTTAAAAAAAAAAAAAATGAGGGCTGGATATAGGTGGGCTTAGGCTGGGCTGCCCAGTGACCTATACCACTGTGTTGTTAGAAAACCTAAGACACAGGCCTGTAGATCACCTGTCTTTACTCTACCCAGGGGCTGGTGATGGAAGCCAGGATGCCAAGCCCTGAAGTTCAGTTTTGGCATCAACCTACTGAGTGATCTGAAAGAAGTCACGTTCTCTCACTGGGCCTTACTTTGTGCATCTATAAAACGAGATGAGGGGGTTGGCCTGGATAT
This sequence comes from Lipotes vexillifer, assembly GCF_000442215.2. Classification (NCBI taxonomy): domain Eukaryota; kingdom Metazoa; phylum Chordata; class Mammalia; order Artiodactyla; family Lipotidae; genus Lipotes; species Lipotes vexillifer. Next base: position 1,291,370 of record NW_006791887.1, on the reverse strand, counting down.
TCTCCGGAGTCTCTTCCTGCCTGGGAATTCTGATGTAGCCTTGTACTCCTGCCTAATACAGCTTAATGTCTTGGCCGCAGGTGGGCCAGCCGTGTAGAGCTGGGTGACTGTCAGTGGACCCTGAGCCAGGATTGAGTCAGTTACTGGACAAATCCACACCCAGCTGACCCTTCCAGCAATTCCAGTTTCTAGGCCCCAAGTCACAAGTAAATTGGTCAGCTTGAAAACCCAATCAGTGGGAGCTGCTGTGAATCTTGGGTTCTAGGCTCCAGCAACAGTCATATCAACCACTCCCACAGCAGGTAATGCTTACTCAGCACTTACTGACATGCCAAGTGTGGGAAAAGTACTACATATGCGTTATTTTCAGTAACTCTCACAGCAACTCTTTTTCTTGCCTAACTGACCTGGTTAGACCTTCCAGCACATTGTTGAATAGATGCAGTAAGAGAGGACATCCTTTTCTTGTTTCTAATCTTAGGGGGAAAACATTCAGTCTTTCACATTCAGTCTTAGCAGTGGGATTTTTGCAGATGCTCTTTATCAGGTGAGGAAATTCCCTTCTGTTCCTAGTTTGTTGAGTGTTTTTTATCATGCATAGGTGTTGATGTGTTTTGTCAAATGCTTTTCTGTGTCTGTTGAGATAGTCATGTGATTTTTGTCATTTGTCATTCTATTGATACGGTGTTTTTCAGGTATAAATCAAACTTGAATCCCTGGGATAAATCCCACTTGGTTGTGGTGTGTCATCCTTTTTATATGCTGCTTGCTTCAGTTTACTAATATTTTTGTTGAGAATTCTTATTCATAAGAGACATTAATCTATAGGGATTTTTTTTCCAGCTTTATTGAGGTATAATTGGCAAATAAATCTGTAGTTTTCCTTCTCATCCTTCTCATGATGTCTTTGTCTGAATTTGGTATCAAGGTAACACAGCCTCACAGAATAAGTAGGGATGTGTTCCCTCCTCTTCAGTTTTGGGGAGAGTTTGTGAGGGTTATATTAATTCTTCTTTAAATTTCTGGTAGAATTCACTAGTGAGACCATCTGGGCCTGGGCTTTTATTTGTGGGAAGCTTTTTGATTACTGATTCAATTTCTTTATTTGTTATAGGTCTATTCAGATTTTCTTTTTATTCTTAAGTCAGTTTTGGTAGTTTGTGTCTTCCTAGGAATTTGTTTACTTCATCTAAGTCATCGAATTTGTTGGCATACAGTTATTCATAGTATTCCCTAGAATCCTTTTTATTACTCTAAGGTTGCTAGGAATATTTCTGCTTTCATTCCCAACTTTGATAACTTGGTCTCTCTTTTTTTTTTCTTGGTCAGTCTAGCCAAAAGTATGGCATTTTTGTTGATCTTTTCAAAGAACCAACTTTGGGTTCATGGATTTTTCTCTATTATTTTTCTGTTCTCTATTTTATTAATTTCTGCTCTAATCTTTATTATCTTCTTCCTTCTGTTTTGCTTTAGCTTTGGGTGTAGTTTGCTTTTCCTTTTCTTAAAACCCTTTTTAAGGTGGAAGGTTAGGTTATTGATTTGGGATCTAAAGATCACATACTTTTAACATTTTAATACATACTGTCAAATTGCCCTCCAATTTAGCCTCATCAGCAGTGTATGAGAGGTGCCTGTTTCCCACAGGCACAGGATGTTATCAGTCTTTTTACATTTGTCAATATGATGGTCAAATGTGGCATCTTGTTTTAGTTTGTTTCTCTGATTACTGATGGTGTTGAGCAAATTTCATGTGTTAGTTGGCCATTTGTATTTCTTCTGTAAATTACTTGTTAATATTTTTACCCATTTTTCTATTATTTTTTGAAATAAGTGTATAGGAGTTTTTAATACTATGGATATTACTCCCTTATTATATATCATTTGCAAATATGATCTCCATGTGTCACGTGTTTTTTAATTTTACCTCTGGTATCTTTGATCATACAAAAGTTTTATGTATTTAAGTCTGTCTTTTCCTTTATGACTTCAGGTTGTTTTGCACTTAGGAAGGGCTTCATCATCCCAAGATTGTAAAAATTTTCTTTTGTATTCTTTTCTTTTTAAAAAAAAATTATTTATTTTTGGCTGCGTTGGGTCTTCGTTTCTGTGTGTGGGCTTTCTCTAGTTGTGGTGAGCAGGGGCTACTCTTCATTGTGGTGTGCGGGCTTCTCATCGCGGTAGCTTCTCTTGTTGTGGAGCACGGGCTCTAAGCGTGCGGGCTTCAGTAGTTGTGGCCCATGGGTTCTAGAGCGCAGGCTCAGCAATTATGGCGCACGGGCTTAGTTGGTCCGCGGCATGTGGGATCTTCCTGGACCAGGGCTCTAACCCATGTCCCCTGTGTTGGGAGGCAGATTCTTAACCACTGCGCCACCAGGAAAGCCTTGTATTCTTTTTTAAGCTGGTTCTTTAATGTTTTAGTACTTGTCCCTGACAGTAAAAAATGAACAGAATAACTGTTCAACCCTCATATGTTGTAAGAAGCCTTGTATCATACCCACAGGACCCTTTGAGGTCCCGGACTCTTTTTCCAAGTCTATCACTTATGCTGGTGGCTTAGAATAGAAATGTGAAATTTTAGCTGCTTGTGATTATAGAGTTGTAATAATCCGTAGGCTTTGAAGTTCTAGGGAGTCAGGGGAGAAGGCGGAGTAATATTTATTGAACATCTATTAGTACAACGTAATGCTTATTGAATATCTGTTAGTGCTAAGCACTGTGATAGGAATGTATATGTGTTATCTCATTTACCATGTGAAGAGAACACATTATTATCTCCACTCCTTAGAGGCAGAAATTGGAACTGGCTGCATTTAAAGAGGTCTTGATGCCAGAGAGGTATTGCTAGGAGTGCATGGCTGGCTGACTGCCCAGGTGGCCTATAGGGCAGCAGGCTTTCCACAGTCCAAGGTCTGGTTCTAGTGGGAGAGAGAAGGATGTACTTGGAACCAGCATTGCAGATCTAGAAATGCAGTCAGGGCTCCAAAACTGATCAGAGGGTCAGCTGACTCAGTAATAAAACTTATTTACATGCTGGAATGCTAAATCTCTGCACTACTGCAAGATTGGAACTGTCAGGTGGCTTAGAATTCTCTGGCTGCTGGCAGCACTATAAGGGAAGCCATAGTATAATCAGGGCAGCTGCTAAGTCAGAAGTCACAGCAGGGAGGTGAGTTGTACTCTAATGTTGGATGATGTCAGGCTGTCAGGCTGATGAACCCATCCCCACAGTGTTGCAGAACTCCTTCAGGGACCTTGGTCTGATCCAGAGGTCAGGGTTCCTTTCTCCCTTGTACAGCCCTGGGAGGACACATCCAAGTCCAGCCTCCACCACTCCCCTATTTATTTCCTTGTGTACTTTCTTATTCCTTTTCTTCCTTTCCATCCAGCCATCCAACTTTTTATTTCATGCCTATTATCATCAAGGACTCTCTTGCCTTATTTTCTTGTTTTATTTTATCCTCATTCCCCCTTCCATTTCCCAACCCCACCATGGGCAGCAATTCTAAAGTGTTTATAATGTGTATCTGTTTTTGCTCTTGCTAAATGGGAGCCACTGCTTCATATATATGCAATTTTTAATTTAAATTCAATTTTTTAGATTAACATACAGTAAAATTGGCCCTTTTTTGGTTCTATGAATTTATATATATGTGTGTATATATACATATATATAAAACTACCGCCACAATCCAGATGCAAAATAGTTCTGTCACCCCCCAAAATCCCCCTGTAGTCACATTTTCCTCTCACCCTTCACCCCTGTTAACCACTGATCATTACTGTTGTTTTGTCTTTTTGAGAAGGCCATATAAATGGATCATACAGTATATGTATATATGTATTTTTAACTTATGTAAATAGTATTTTTTATAGCTCATTTTGATTCTATTTTTTTTAAACCCAGATCTGCTTTTTCTTTTTTCTTTTTTTTCAATTTTTAAAAATTTGACATAACTGCAAACTTACAGAAAAGTTGCTAGAATTATAGAAAGAGTTTCTGGATATCCCTGGATCCCCCTAAATTCCCCAAATGTTAACATTTTACTATATTTGCTTTTTCTTCTCTTTCTCCATGGTTGTGTCTGTGTGATATTCCAAATCATGCCCCTTTACCCCTAATTATTCAGTATGTATTTCCTAAAAACAAGGATTTTTTATATAACCATAGTATAATGATCAAATCAGGAAATCAACATTGAAAATTTTCTATTATCTCATCTACAGACCTTATGAAGATTTTGTCAGTTGTCCCAAGAATGTCCTTGTAGTAAAAGAAAATTGAAGAGCACGCATTTTATTCAGTCATCATGTCTCTTTCGGCTCTTAATCTGGAACAATGCCTGACACTTCTTTGTATTACACGACACTGACAATATTGAAGAGTGTGGGCTAGTTGTTCTGTAAAGGCCCCTCAATCTGAGTCTGTCTGATGTTTCCTTGTGATGAGGTTCAGGTTATGCCTTGAATAAGAATACCAGTGAACGATGCTGAGTTCTTCTTGGTACATAATATCTGGAGGCACATGCTGTTAATTCGTTCCTTACTGGCCATGTGAACTTTGATCATTTCATTATGGTGGTGCCTGCTGTTTCTCCATTATCAAGTTTGCTATTTTACCCTTTTTTTTTTTTTTTTTTTTTTTGCGGTACGCGGGCCTGTCACTGCTGTGGCCTCTCCCGTTGCAGAGCACAGGCTCCGGACGCGCAGGCCCAGCGGCCATGGCTCACGGGCCCAGCCGCTCCGCGGCATGTGGGATCCCCCTGGACTGGGGCACGAACCCGCGTCCCCTGCATCGGCAGGCGGACTCTCAACCACTGCGCCACCAGGGAAGCCCTATTTTACCCCTTTTAATTAAAATGTGTCTTATGGGCATTTACTTTGAGATTATGTAAATACCTTGTTATTCCTCATACTTTCATCCATTGGTTTTTAGTGCCTATTGATGATTCTTACCTGAATTATTATTATGGTGGTTGGTGATCTATCATTGCTTCTACATTTATTAGTTGGCATTTTCCTGTGAGGAAGAGTTTTCCCATTTCCCTATTTTCATATATTAGTACAGAGTTATGGATTCTTACTTTATTCAATAGTTCATAATCCTTTACTAACATTATTTATTTTGATGCTCAGACTGTCCCAGCTTTGGCCAATGAGATCCCCTTCGAGCTGGCTTCTGTGTCATTTTGGCATATCCCTTCATTCTTTGAGCATTTCCTTTCTTTCAGGCAAATCAAGATGTTCCAGGCTCCTCTTGTTAATTCTCTGACCCAGCCCTGGAATCAGCCACTTCTCCGATGAGCACTATTTCTGTTTAGTAGATAATGGTATTTAGAAACTAAGAGCTGGGCTGCAGATGCTCACCCTTGATTATAAGGTCCATCCACATTGCTGTGTGTAATCTAGTGTCTGTGGTGTTCATACCAATTTTCTCTCTCCATTAATGGTAGACTCCCACACTGCCTTCAACACTGCCTTCACACATAATGCTGTAAGGAACGGCCTTCTACATGTCCTTTATGGACCTATGTGTGTATTTATGCTGCTTCGAGGGTGCCAGATATGGGTCCAGAATGTCTGCCCCCATTTATATTTCCACCAGCAGAGCAAGAGTGACTCTACAAATACTTGGCAGTAACCAACTTCCTAATTTTTGCCAAACGCGTAGATACAATGGGTGAGCTCTTTTTTAAAAAAAATTAATTAATTAATTAATTAATTTACTTGACTGCTTTGAGTCTTAGCTGCAGCACACAGGATCTTTCATTGCAGTGCACGGGCCTCTCTCTCTAGTTGTGGCACGCGGGCTCTCGAGTGCGCGGGCTTAGTTGCCCAACAGCATGTGGGATCTTAGTTCCCCGACCAGGGATTGAACCCGTGTTCCCTGCATGGGAAGGCAGATTCTTAACCACTGGACCACCAGGGAAGTCCCTGGGTAAGCTCTTGTTTTAACGTGGTTTTCTCTGATTTCAAATGAGCTGGAGCATCTTTTCATATGCTTGATGGCATTTGGGATTCTTCTCTGGTAAATTGCTTATTCATAATAATTCTTTGGCTGTTTTTTCACAGGGACTCATATTTTTCTTGATGACATGGAAGGTTTCCTTATACATCCTGGATACTAATCCCTTGCAGGTCTCAGACACTGCAGACCTCTTCTCTCAATCTGTCAGCTCTCTGTTTGCTTTGCCCACTCTATCTTTTGTTTGAACAGAAGACTTTTTTCCCCATTGTTTTGTGCATTCTCTCACCAGTACTCTTTTTCTGTAACTATGTTAATACCCTTAGTCCCTCTGCACTTTAAACGTGCTGGTATAATTTAACTCTGCTGATTCTCCTCAGCAGTCTGTCTTATGACTTTTAGCCTCTATTAAATTCTATTAAGAATGACTTTGCCTCTTAGAGTGTAAGGCCTGCACGTAAGTATTATTCATATATTTACTCAGCAAATACATGTTGTAGACCTACTGTGTGTTAGGCACTGTGCTATATTACAGACAAGGTTCAGAGGTTATGAAACGTGCCTGTGGCTTTTCAGAGGTGGAGCCGGGATTTGAATCCTGGTCTGTTACCTTTCCTACCATGCTGCTTCCCTTGCAAATTGCATTTGGTTCCTATAGAACTGTGTGTCAAATTTCTACATCTTTTCTAACAAATGGCCTAAGAAGGTGCAGAGCAAAGTGTTCTCCCGCAGCATCCTGAGGAGGGGAAAATCGGGAAAGGAATGGAGGTAAATGTGGCTCTGGCCATCCTGGGCCTGGCAGGCCTGGGGCCTACCTGCTGGTGACTGACCCCAGGCTGAGAGTGCAAGACCCGGAGACTGGGAGGCTGCCTCAGCCTGCAGAGGAAGGTCTTTAAATAACGCCCAGGCCTCTATCATCTAATCCTTCCTGAGAAGCTCAAATCATCCTTTCCAGAAGTACTCTAGTTCTAAGGGGCGAGAGATACAGCACGATCATCCTGGGGCTAATTTCCAGGCAAGTTGGCCTCCCGAGCCTTTCCTGGTAGTGATAACTGTGGGCAGGCGCAGTTTTCACAAATTCCAGTGGAGGGAGGGCAGCTAGTCAGGAGAAGTGCTGGGTGAGGAGGAAATCTGCGTTTGGGCCGGAACCAAACAAAGCAGAAATTCCTCCTGGGACAGTTTTTCCCCAGAGGACAAACACTGGGAAGCCTGTTTACTGGGCTTTAAAAGCCTTGATCCCTGGGCACTGCTTCTTGACCTCAGGCCTTGCATCTCTGTGGTTCCACTGCTGGTGGAAACCTCCTTGGGTCACCCCAGGACAGATGTGTACTGTTGTGCCCCAAGTTCTGGGGTCTCCCAGGGTTTCCCAGTGCTCTATCCTTGTTTCTACTGCCCCCTTGAATTCTGAGCCATGACCATGTATGTATAGAAATGCACTTGAGAAGGGTTTAGATCAGTGATGTCACATCAGGTTCACTTTTAGGCTCCTTGGATCAGTTGGTGGCTTGCTGGAATCCCCACGGATTCTGAACCCTAGGATTCTGAGACAGAATCCCCATGGGCACAGTGGAGGGAAAGTAGAGGGGCACGTGAGCTGTAATCTGTTGTCTGCTGTGTAGATGCATCCATGAACATCAGAACCCTAAAGGATTAATAAGGAAAAGATAAGGATGGCTTTTTTGCAAATCCAAGAGTGTCCTTGAGGAAGCCTGTTAGTCTCTTTGGCCTTCAGTTTCCCTTATGTGTAATGCTGGGGTTGAAATATAATTCTCGAGGTCCCTCCAGCCCTGGTCTGCCAGGATTATCCACGGGTCTGTTTCAAGGTGGATCCTGACCCTTCGAGGTGATGGAATCTGACCTTGACTTTGCTCCCTTAGATTTAGGCCTTGGTACCCTTGGTAACAGGATCCTGGAATGAATGACCACCCAAGGCTTTTCTGGTGATCTTAATGACCCATATTAGACTTTGAGCTTTGGGGTTATTCTCTCAAGGAACAAGTGGTATTTGGTGAAATGCCTGTTTGCTGTGGCAGTGTGAGGTTTAGGTGAGGAAATAGCAACATTTTCATTAGGAGGTTAGGCTGTCCACTGCCACACAGTCTCAAATTATAGGTCTAGAATCTGGAGGAAACTCATTTAAAATTGAGGGCAGGGGATGTGCCTGTAGATCATGAATCAGGTGCTATACCTGGAAACCAAAGGCATCTTTGGAGCCCGGAAAGGAGAGTGTTCTCGCCCTTGGTCGCCTTGGGTGTAGGTGTGTACTTAGGACAGCAATCTAGATTCTCAAGCATCACGTAGGCAAGATGGTTCCCTACTCTGCTAGTTCACATTCTTACCTCGTAGTTGAATAAGTGCTGTGGGGTCACCACACGTTTGTGCAGCCTGTTCTGCCAGAAACTGTCCCAAGTACAAAAAGGAATGGTGTACAACTCCTGCCCTCAAGGAGACGAGGGTCTGCTGGAAGAAGCAGGGAGGTAGACTGGCACCCTCCCTCTGTGGGGTGGGGGGGCGGGGCTTGGATGCGTGTTTGTGAAGGTTTTGATGTTGGTACGTAAAAGGTGTTTGTAGGCATCTGGAGCAGGGACCAGTTGGCCTGAGGGAGTTGGGGAAAGTTTTGAAGTTCAAAGTTTGAACTTTGAAGGACTGTTCCCTTACCTACTTCACAAAGGTTTTTGAGGTAACTTATAAGAATACACACCATAAAAAGGGTCAACATAAATAAATTAAAACAAGAGAAAGAGAAAATGTGGCTTAAAAAGTTAAGATTCGGGAAGAGTTAAAATGTAGATATTCAGGCGCTGCAGCCCAGAATAGCTATTACATCTGTCCCTTTGCAAAAGCCAAAGTGAAACATCGTCAGAGAGCAGCCATACACAGTAAGTTGTTTTTCTTGGTGCCTCACTCTTAAAGAGCTTCATGGGAGTGGGAGGGAGGTGGTGGTGAACAGGTGAGCCTGTAAACCAGCGTTTCTCAAAATATACTCTAGGGACCTGCATTAAAGCTACATAGAGTACTTATAAAAAGGCAGAGTCCGGGACCCCAGCCCCAGACTTAGCACATCAAAAGCTCTGGGGAGGAGGATCCAAGAATCTGCAGTTTCACACGCTTCCCCAGATGACTCTTTGTGTACTCCACAATTTGAGAACCTCTGCAATAGATGGAAACCTCAACAGTATCTTGAAAGCGAATGCAATAAAGCGAGTGAGGGTGCTTGGCCCTTGTTTGAAGGCTGGGTGAGGATTTAATGGGAGCGAGAGCAGTGCACAAGAAAAGGCAGTTCCCCTGAGGTTCATCCCTTGCCGGGTCACTTGCAGGTCATATTTTGGAAGACCTGCACAGTGTGGCAGTCCAGGCACACGGCAGGGCCACGCCTCAGCACAGAGATGGACGGAGGAGCAGCTGGCCCCACTATGCCCTATTGGTCCAGCTTCCCCTTGGCCACCTGGGTTCTGCTCTGCAGCCTTCCTCTGGCAGGCTCTTTTATTTTTTGAGCAAATACTTTGTTTTTCTCTGCGCCCCCAAATGCAGGGCTCTGAGACCACAAATGTATTCTGCTTCCTGTTGAAAAAGTGTTTTTCCCCCCAGGGTCTAATAGTGGCTTGGATGGTGAGTTGGCAGAAAGAACAGTGGGTGTTGAAATTGTATTCTGCACGCACTGTGCCCAAGACATATCAAGTCAGCCTTTGGAATAGATTATTCCTGTTTTCTGGTCACGGAGTTGTATGTTTTGAAGTCTTTATTTTGGAAGACACTTCTTTATTGAGAAAGGGATGAAGGAGGGGTCACAATTGTTGTCCTTGGGTTATATTTTTAAATATTTATTGTTCAATTTTAAAGATATACCGAAAGGTATAAAGAAAAATACCCTGAACATCTGGTTTAAGAAATAAATCATTTCCAGCCTTTGTGATTTAGATTTTAAAACCCAATAAGACATGGTTAACGTGAGCCTTGAGCTGTCCCATCTGGTGGCTCTCTGTCCTGTGCTCCTCCATCAGGTTTTCTCGAGGTTTATTGAAATCCTCTTGGTTGCTTGCGTTGGTGGCAGGGAGAATAGCTGTGCACCATTCACTCAGCTCAGATTTGTTGGCATACTCCGTGTCCACGGCAGCCAAGTGGGCACTCACAACTCTTCTGCCAGAGAGGAGCTGGGGGGCCCAGTGGAGTCAGCTGCTTCTCTGCAAAGCTTTTCTTGACTCTGTTCCCTGGCCCCGGAGTTGACTCCCCTTCCTTTGTGCCATTTCAGCTGTTCTCACCACTGTCACCCTCACCGTCATTGTTTGCTTTGCTGGTCTCCCCCCTACCAAGGGCAAAGACCTCTTCTTAACCCAGCCCCACTGCTGCATGCCTGGCACCAACTGGCATGTGGTGTGTGCTAACCAGGTGCATGGTTGAATGGATGTGGTGCCATGAGTGTTTAAAGAAGGTGGAGGAAAAGTAAGAACCAACCTTGAGTGGTCTGAGAAGGCTTCCTAGGGGAGGTGATGTTTGAGCTGAGGCCAGGTAGCTGTTGGATTGGTGATAAGGAAGTCCTTGGAGAATTCTGGAGAGCTTCTCTTCCCTGAAGGACTGGGGGGAAGATTTGGGATGAGCCCCATGCAGTAGATGGTGCTTCTCATTTTTAGTGTAAGGGGTTACAAGGGGCATCATGAGTTGGTGGGACCGCTGCAGACAACTGTCATTCCCAAGCCGGGGGATTTAGTAGTGCCTGGCTTGGCTTCCAGCATACATCTGGCCGTCGGAAGACTGGTACAGAGAAAAATGGCTCACCCACAAGGGCCTGAGGAACAACACTGTAGTGGGGCTGAGGGGTGGGCAGTGGGAGGGATGGCTTGAAGGGGGGCTATGCCATACTGTTAGGTCTGAGGCTTGACCAAGGAAGAGATTCCAACATCTCAGCTTGTTGAACCACAAAGCTCTGGGCATTGTCTAGTTCCCAAATCAGTGAATTTCATTGCTCAAGAAAAAAAATTTTTTTAAACTTGGAGGTCTGACCCATGGCTGCAAGTAAGGGTTTTTAAAAAAGTTATATTAAAAAAGATCAATCCAGCATCAAAATCCACTGTGATCATTTCATAAAAGAAAGGGGATTTTAACATTTAAAGAGTAAGAAGCACTTCATCTTGGAAGAATGGACATTCTGATATATTGATTACATTGAGCTTAATGAAGGACCACTTACATTATCTTTGACCATTTTGTCTCAGGCTCATGAAACATTGTCACCACTCCACAACAGGCCAAGGACTGTCTTGACCTATTGGCTGGTCAGTTGGGAAGCAGTGGCTAGATGTTCCAGCCTCTTTGGCTGAGGCTAGAGGAATGAACGAGTGGTTCAGCCAGCATGGAAGTGAGGCAGGGACTCTGTGCTGGGCTGGCTCTGGATTCACAGGGCTTTTGATGGAGGGGCATATGTGTGTTTGGGTTTGCCGTGCTGGGCGAGGGAGCAGTGGAATCTGTCTGAGTTGAGTTCACACATTGAAGTTATTGAGCGACTTACATGCAAGGCTGTGACCTAGACTCCCAGCTGAGAGGCCCACGTGGCAGGGCTTTAGTGGGGGGAGCTGAGGACAGGCTCACATCTGCTCATCTGCTTACGTAACCCTGCTTCCCAGCTCTTAGAGCCAAGAAAACACACAAGCCGGCCCAGCAGGGCCGAGGGCTTGTGGTAGCACGCGCCACGCGCTGCACAGCAAGGGGGCCTTGGCTCGGCCCGAGGACCGTCAGGAAGCCTCAGCCCTCTGCTTCCTCCCCCACGCCTCTCCCGAGGCCCCGGGGTGGCTTTGAGACCTGCTGGCAGGTCTGTGCAGTTCTAGGCAGAGCTGGTCACTGCCCTTTTGGAGTCTGAGCTCTTTGGCCTTTCTAATTAGGGCAAAGCCAGGTGTGCCACGAAGGACGTCCCCTGCCTCGTGGCAGGAGGTGTGCCGGGCATGCAGGGAGGCCTCCCGGCTAGCGCCAGCTCCAGGAAAACATTCAGCCCTGGATCTGGAGCTACCACAGCTGCCAAGCACTGACCCATCTCAGGGGTGTGAACGGGGAGGGGTGGTTCTCAGAGCAGTGGCAGCTTCAAGGAGAGAAGGCAGGGAAAAGAATTGCCAGATTGGGCAAGAAGGGCAAGATGGGGGTCAGGGTGCTCTAGATGTGTGGGAGACAGGGCAGGGTTGTGAGAGAGCACAGGGAGGAGTAGGGGAGTGAGAAAGAGGCTGTTCGGTGATCAAGCTCTGCATGGAGCCACTGGGGCAGCAAGTCCCTCAGACAGCCTTGAACCAGGGTGGTTTTCACGTGGGTCCTGCCACGCTCAGCAGGGGGCTCCTTGAAGTCAGGAACTGTCCTGTCCATCCCATCACCTCCCACCACCCTGACCTGGCACACCACCTGGCACACAGTAGGTGTCCAGAAAGTATTGATTGAAACGAATTGAAAGTGGCCTTGACACACCACAGAAAACGTTTACGTTAAACAAACTCTTCTGGCTTGATGGTTGAGTAGGCTCCCGTGGATGGACGGTCACATGCTGTTAACCCCTATGCAGGGGCTGAAGGAAGAGGAGGGGGATGGAAGATGGACCACCCAGGTTATCAGCTCCCATAATTGGGTAGACAGTGTTATCAGTTGCTGAAGGAAATCTGGAGCAGAAGCGGATTGGCCATAGGTGGTGGTGGTGGTGGTGGTGGTGAGGTTAAATAAGTGTTCATGTGACTTCCAATCCCTGCAGTTTGCAAATGGAAGCCAGTATCCTGAGAGTGGCTGGCTGGTAGTCGCCCAAAGATCATCCAACAAGTCACTTGTAGAGCTGAACTAGGACCCAGGCAGCCTTTCTCCTGACCAGGAAACTCTACCTCAGGACCATCTTTCTGCAACTGCTGAAGGGGCGAAATTAAGACGTTTCTAGCCTGCAGGTGTCTGCTCCAGGGAGGGTGGGCAGACCAAGTGTGAATTCCTGTTTTCTGGGTTGGTTTCAGAAGTTGTGAGAAGTTTGGTAGGGTGGCAGTCCAGATGCCTCTTGGGTTCCCCAAAATGGAGCTATGTTTAGCAGCATCTTCAGAACCAAAGGTGGGGCAGGCTGGGGATGGGGTGCAGATGTGGTGGGGCCTTCTGAAGTGAGAAGAGCCCAATGACAGACCTTCTTTTCATGTTTTTCACAAGCACCCTGTGCAGCAGGGTCTCCCAGAAGGCTTTGCCCAGGGTTGGGGAGTAGAGCAACCCAGGCCTGCTGGACCCTGTGGGAAAGGGCTCCCTCCATGAAAGCCCCAAGGCTTGTGAAGATGGGCTGTCCGGCTCTCCTCTGCCCATCTTGCCCAATAAGAATCCCTTGGGCTCCTTGTTATTTACGTGGGTCCTTCCCAAGATCTACCGAGTCAGGTTCTCTAGGGGAGAGGCCTGAGATTCCATATTTTTACCGATTACTTCACATGATTCTGATGATAGAATGTGTTCACACTCCTCACATTTTTCTGTAGAGACAATGGCCAGGCTGACCCCTTACTTGGTTCTGGGACATAGTACCTACTCACCTGAGGGCACCCTGGGAGGTTGGAGCTGGGTCAGCAGGCAATCATGTGAGGGACTGATCTGTGAGGCCTCTGTTCCTCCAGAGACTGAGGTACACGGCCAGGCAGAGACTAGGGCTTTTGATCCCTGAAGACCCCCTTCCTGCCGCACGGGGTCTGCCGTCTGAGCTCTGTGGGAATGAGGAGAGCAAAAGGACAAGGCCAGACTGGGGCTTCGATTTTAAGATCCTAGTCTCTCAATGACGTTAGAGGAAAGAGCGAAGAGCGTTTCTGGCAAAGGGAAAAGTGTGGGCATAGGCACAGTTTATAGGAACGGGAAGGAGGGTAGAGCTGAGACTGAAGGGCCTTGTTGCCAAGCTAAGAGGCTTAGCCCTACCTTGTCCAAGGCTATAGCCTTAGAGCCATCAGAGGGTTTTAGCAGGAAAGTGATAGGATCAGAGCTGTGTCTTAGAAGAAAATGAACTAATGTGAGCGGGTGCTGTGATGATAGAACTGGGTCAGCGTCAGGGAGGGAAGGTGTGAGGAGTCCTGGGGATCCAGGAGAGGGGAGAGGATGAGGAGATGCAGGTCCATACCTGCTGACAGGCAAGGGGAGCAAGAGTCACAGCTTCTTTTTCTTGGGCTGCCTCATTTCAGGAGGGTGAGTGATCCCTGAAGACAAGAGGTGCTTGGAGAGCTACATACTGTTGACAAACAAACAGGGCGACAGAGGGCTGCACACTGGACCCTGGGTGGTTCTCACCAGCATGTTTCAGGTGAACTTGCTCTGAGTTTGTGTTCTGGGTCTGGCTTCTGTTCTGTAGTGTTTAGGTTCCTTCCTTTGTTCCTGTGGATAGTTTACTCCATAGGTAAAGCTGGTTATGCTAGAGTAACGGTTCCTAAAGTATTTTCCCTGATAAAATGATTCTATGGCCAAATAAGTTTAGGAAGTGGTGAGATAGATAAAGTGAACTTCTTGACTGCACAGCTTCTCAGAGCTTTTGGTATGCATTATGACTTTCCAGAAGCAAGATTTAGTATGCAGCATTCCCAAACTTATTTGACCAGGGGACGTGTTCTTCCATTGAGCATCTCACTGGGACTAGTGTTTCCTGGAACCCACTTTGAGAAAGTGTGGCCTACAGGGAATACTGGGGACCTGGGTTCAAGTGTTGACTCTGTTCCCAATTCCCTGTGTGTCCCTAGGCTAGTCATCTTTCTCCTGCCCTCCCCATGTGTGCTGTGGCAGGGGTGGTCGTCAGACTTGGAGGAGTGAGGTCCTCTCTCAGCTCCACCTGTTTCTACTTAGGAGACGGGGACTTTCATGCCTGTATCTGGATCTTCACCGTTGCCTTTTCCTCTACTCCTAACCTGCCACTACCTCACAAGCCACCATCCACGTCTCATCAATTTGTCTTCTGAGCCCAGAGCTCTCTTACTAACTTAGTTCTCTCATTTGGAGCCATGTTCTTCTAGGCCAGAAACTTTGGAGTTGCCCCTGACTTTTCCTCCCTTCTTCATCCCCTGCTAATTCTAAGCACTCTTCTTTGATGTTTGTTCTGGCTGTTTCTTCTCTCTGTTTCCCCTTAGTTCCTCCAGTCCCTACCCGTCGAGTTCATTTCATCTGTGCATCACTTCCGTTCCTGAGACATGGGTTACTCATGCCACTCTCTGCTGCCTTGTAATTTCAGGCTCATTTCCTCCACAGGGACCTCCCCAACACACACGCACATTTTCCCCCGACTAGGTTAGGTTCAGAGAGATGATGTAAGTCATTTGTCCAAGGTCACACAGCTGGGAGGTGGCAGAGTTTCAACCTCAGGATTTCTGACAAAGTGCTTTCTCAGCCATGCTCTCTGATCCTTACTACAGCTTGTCAGGAAGTCTGAGCAGGAATTACTCCATTTCCATTTTTCAGTTGAGCAACATAGTCTGAGAGGAGTGGGTCCTAGGAAGGTGAAGTGCTTCAGAGGGTGACCAGCTGTCTGGGTTTGCCTGATACGGAAGGGTTTCCTGGGATGGTCAGTCATGCTAGTTCTGGACATGGTACCCAGTGCTGGGCCTGAGTGCCTTTTCCACAGCCACACTGCCTCGCAGGAGGAGATGCTTCCAGCGGTAGCGGCCTGGCCACCTGCAGAGTCCTGTGGCCTGATATCTTCTCCTTCCCTCCACCTCTCTAGTCGGCCCCATGCTGATTGAGTTTAACAAAGCTGTGGACCTGAAGCTTGTGGAGGAACAGAACCCGAAGGTGAAGGTGGGGGGTCGCTATACCCCCAAGGACTGCATCTCTCCTCACAAGGTGGCCATCATCATTCCATTCCGCAACCGGCAGGAACACCTCAAGTACTGGCTGTATTATTTGCACCCAATCCTACAGCGTCAGCAGTTGGACTATGGCATCTATGTTATCAACCAGGTGAGGTCTGGGAAGGTGGAGGGAGGGAGGGAAGGACCCTGTGGGAAAGGGTCCACATGTGTGCATGTGCGTGCGTGTGTGTGTGCGCACGTGCATGCGCGTGCTTGTGTACTCAAATATGTGAGTAATGAGGGGTGAAGGAATGGAAGTGATTTTTTAGACATCTGGCATTTTGCAACTCCACTACCATCCCCACCCCCCTCCTTATCTTGGTGCAAATGAGCTAAATGCCATACAGTGTTGTTTTGTTTTGTTTTTTCCCAAGAGTATAACTTTGGTATTTCAAGTTCATCCTGAATACCTAAATTCCTATCTTTAGACTATAACCTCCCAGTTGGAATAACACATCTAACTTATTTATATACCAAATTCCCTTGAAATTCATCTGAAGAGACAGGATGCATTTCCATTTCTAAAAGGTCCAGTGTCCATTTCATTTCAAGATAAACTCTGGGTCTGCTTGTAGTAAGTTAGCTTGAGTAGTAAGATTACTAGCAGTTGACAGCTTCCATCAAAGTTGAGGGACTTGGTGGGTCTTCCTTGGACCAGAAGACTTGCTTAAGAAAAACCCTGCCATCAAGGAACACTTGTCTGATGCCAGTGAGCACGTGTTGACCATGGCAAGATTCAGGAGCCCGTTATTAAAGCAACGGCAGTGAGCGAGCGCCTGGGAGAGGAAGCCACCAGCACCAGGGGCCAGCAGAGATTACGAGGAACAGGCCACGCCAGCTGCATCTCCTTTCCCTCTTTGACAGTTGTTTTACCAGTAGATGAATGATACACTGTAGACACCGTGTCAGATCTTATTCATCAAGGCATCTGGTGGCCTCCCACAAATCTGCCTGAGCAGAGGAGAGACAGCTGTGGTCTGGATGGCATATAAACTAGATTAAAATATATACTTGGATAAAGAGTGTAAAAGATAGTTAGTGATGATGCCAAGTTTTTGAATTTAGGTGACCGTGGTCAAGGAAGACTTGGTGTGGGCGCCCGGGGGGAGAATGCGAATGTACAGAAAGCTTGTATTTTAGGTGAATGTGAGATTTCCCTTCGATTATAAAGTCAAAACAAATATTGGACCAGTGAAATTTAGCCACTGTCATAAATTCCTATGACATGCTTGTATAGATATTCCCCACGTTTCCAAATGTCCTATACCAGCTCTTTTCTCCTGCCCGCCCCAGTCCAAGCTGGCAGAACAACTAAGCAAGCCAGCTTGGACCAGTGGCCCTGCTGTGCCGGCTGACACTGGACACTGCCTAAGATGGGGCTTCTCACAAATTGTGCTTTCCGAAATGGAGATCTGAGGCCAAACGCATCTGAGGAATGCTGGACTGAGCAACGTGAAGCAGGTTTCATTCCTGCAGAGCCTTCAGTGTACTGGTGTACATTACAGCCTCCAGAAGGACTCCACACATAGTGTTTCCTGAGCTCATCTGACTGGAGAGCCGTTTTCCAAGAACCATCTCAAGCGAAGAGTGTTCCATGAATTGAACGTTGGGGAAAGCAGGCCTACATTAACACCTCCTCCCCTCCCACCTCCTTACTTTCCCTAGGATACTGAGAACCACCCCCAATTCCTATCTTTTCCCACATGTATCTCAGCATCGGAAGTATTTTATTTTTCGTTTTTCCAAACATTTACGTCTTTTTTTTCTTCTTCTTCTTTATGCAGGTTTTTAATTGTAAAATACGATATGCCTACTGAGAAGTGCACAGGACAAAACTGTCACTGTAACAAATAAAAAGAGGATACTTACATAACCACTACTCGAATCTGAAAGTATTGATGCTTGTCAGCATCTTAAAAACCTCCCATCTCCTTTTCTCATCACAAGCTCCTTCCCTCTTCCCGGTTAAACACCATCCTCACTTCTTGACAGTCATTTCCTTTAACCTGCATGCATCCCTAACAAAAGAGTTTAGTTTTGTCAACATCTAACTTTATTATTATTATTATTTTTCACACACACATACACACACACACTGTATTTTATTTTTACAAGAGAAAAGCATTGTAACGTTTACAGTCTGTTTTTCCTTGAGTCTTCTGTATTGTCGTCTCTCCCCCACCCCATCCCCCCTACCCCTACCCCTGCCCCAGTGCGTGTCTTTCTTCTTCATCTTTTCCTTCTCTTCCAAGGGTTAACTTTTCACCTTCGGTGAATAATTTCCTCTTTATCTCCCTCTCCCCCAGTTAATCTAATTTCTTCTGCTCCAGCTCTGCCCTGATTATTTCTTTGGGAAAATATGATCTGACTTCCAGGTAACCAAGTCATAAAGAAACTTGAAGTCTGCTCTATCTTTCCAGTGAAGAATATCTTGTATGGAATCTATAAAGAACCCATAATAAAGTGATGATAGGAAACCTAAACCTTGAAAAGAAAGAGGTGGGAGGGGAAACATTTGGAGCGTGCCCCGTCTACAAATTAGGACCTTCCTGTGTTCTCTGTTTTACTGTTATAGTAAGGGAAAGGGAGTTCATAGCATCTGGCTTGGGCTTTGTGTACCATTTGTTGAGCAAATAGGCTTCTCAGCGTCTTCCTGTCTCAGACACCCTGCTGTCATTTTGATGCTTCATTCACCACCACCCCCAACACATACCCCATTTAAGATGAGAAAGTGCTTAAAATAGGAGGGGCCACTGAGACATCTAGTCCAGGGGTTCTCAGACAGGTTTTTAAGAACAAAACCTTTTCCTGCCACTTTAAAATCCTACACAGCCCCCATCCACAGTGGGTCACAATGGTGCTATTCTACTTGAAGTGAAGGCCATGTCCCCATCTCTGTCCCCTGACTTCCCCTTCAGTCTTTGCTGGGATTCATGTGTACCCCTGAGGCCAGATAGTGTGAAAACTGTTCTATTTTGCAGGTGAGGAAACTGAGGCTCAGAGAGGAGAAGTGATGGGTAGGAAGCCACATAAGCCACAGTAGGGCTGCAGCTCAGAGGCCAGTCCCCGTCTCCTAGTGCCCTCTCAGTGCATCAGCACTAACTCCCTCCTCAAGGCCATTTAGTCTCTCCTTCTCAAAGCTGGGTGTCCAGGGCTGGGAGAGAGCACCAGGCTCAGGCTGCCTGGGTTCCGGCTCTGCTCCTTGCCAGCTCAGTGACCTTGGGCTTGAGTCCTTCACACCTCTGTTTCCTCAGTAGTGGGAGGGCAAGGTTTTAGTCCTTAGCACACAGGGCTGTGACGCACCTGGCACACAGTGAACCCTTGGTAAACATTAGCTGATTTGAGTTCCTTCTCCCCCCAGCCCCATCCCGTCCCCTTCTTCCTGCCTATTTACTCTGCCCAGGACTGTGGTGATAAACTCTTTACTGCTCTCTCCCCACCTCCTGCTTCACCCCCACTCAATACCAGCGTTGAGACCCTCCCTCCCACTTGTGCGGCCTCCATGGGTCAGATAGTGGACTTAGGGACCACGGCAAGCCCACCAGCTTCTTCAGAGAAGGGTTGTGTCTCAAGCTCCACACACAGGGGTGAGCTTTCATGGGCTTTTGTGGCTCCTACCCTGTCCATACTAAGCTATTAACCACTTTCGTTTGGTTTAGTCCCCTCCAATCACCGTAATAACTTCCATCTCACAATAAGCCGGGTAGAGGTGGGTGGTGTGCTTTACCGGTTGAGTAAACCTGGAGAAGCAGCAGCATTACTCTTGGTTCTGTGTCCAGCTCTCTTCCTGCCCTGACCGGCTGGCATCTGAACATCCCATTAGGGTTCTGGCAGGTCCAGCCTCTCGGAGCCAAGGGTGCTTCTCTGAGGCACAGGTGTCCTGCCCAAGGTCCAGCACTGGGACCTTGGTGCGGAGGAGGACATCAAGACGTCGTAGCAGATGGGAGGTGGGGTGCACACTACACTCCTTCATACTTTAATTGGGAAAGGAAACCATAAAACCTCCAAAGATAAGGGGAAGGCAGGTTGTCACCCTGGCAGCACTAGCCCTAAATAAGAAATACAGGGGCTTCCCTGGTGGCGCAGTGGTTGAGAGTCTGCCTGCCGATGCAGGGGACACGGGTTCGTGCCTCGGTCCGGGAAGATCCCACATGCTGCAGAGCGGCTAGGCCCGTGAGCCATGGCCACTGCGCCTGCGCGTCTGGAGCCCGTGCTCCGCAGTGGGAGGGGCCACAACAGTGAGAGGCCCGCATACCGTAAAAAAAAAAAAGAAATACAGGATGTTTGTGGGATTAGCTGCCATGGGAATTAACAAACAGGTGAGGAATGCAGGCCCAGCTGGCCAGGTGGGCTCGTAATAACCATGGCAGCCTTTTGCCCCAGATGCAGTGCCCAGGATCTGTCTCTCTGATTCTGCTTGTGTATCCCCTGGTGCCTCTGATCTCACTCAGCTGCCTACAATTTTTCTAGTTCTGGCCGTGTCATGCCCTCTCTAAACTCTTTAGTATGTCCCTGCCATCCACAGGCGAGGGTCTAAAGGGCCTGAAGGCCTGAGCTTGGCATCTGAGGGAGGCCCTCTGCAGCCCACCCTGACCGACCTCTGGCCACCTCCTCTCAGGCCTCCTTCACACCTTTAGGCCACAGCCACGCTGGACTTGCCACCATCCCCGAGACACACCCAGCTGCCCTCCTGCACCTTTGCTTATGCTGCACCGTCCACCTTCCCCCTGCATGCCTCCCCTTCCCTCCCCTGGTTGCTCTCTTTCTGGCCACTATGGGAGGCCCTCCCCAGCCTTATTAGCTCTGTGAAGGCCTGGAGTGGAGCCGACTTCTTCATCCGAGCTATCCCAGGCCACGTTGTGCTTTCTAGTGAGGCGGGGAGAGTGGAGGGATGATTCCCTGTGTGCGTGCTCTTCCCGCCCAGCGGCCCCTAGACCCTCAGGTCTGACTTGCTTGTCTCCCTGGCCACGCAGCTCCGTGCACGGTCCACCGCAGGGTCAGGGTTTGGAGCACGGAGTTGCTTCCTATGGCTCCTGCCCTTTTACTTACACCTGCTCTCAGGACCCCTTGCTCTGGGTTCTCTGGAGAGGTCTGTGTCTCTTAGAAGTCAAGCCTCCTTTCCCCTCTAGGCCAGGTCATGACCCTTGGGAACCTGCACAGCCTTCTCCCTCCACTCCCTCCCCCGGGCCTCTCCCCATAGCTTCCTGTCCCTGGTGGACCAGGGGTGACCTCCCTTTTCAGGAAATATGCAGAGAACCTACTCTAAGCCCTGTGGTGTTTGATGGTCATAAAACTTTGTGGTCTTTGGGACTGAACCTCTTTCACGGTCTCACTTTGAATTTTGACCCTAACAGCCCCTCAGTGAGGCAATGGGTACCCCCACCATCCCTGCTGAGGGAAGGCTTCGGAGGCGAGCAGGTTGCTGGGGGTCCCGTGACGGCTGGGTGGCAGAGCTAAGATTTGGACAGAAATCACCCGAGGCCTAAGGAATGCCTCACCTTGGCACGTGTATTCCCCTCACTGGGGAACAGCTCCACATCCACTTGGCAACGCCCCCATGAGTGCCACTGGGTCACGAGAGGGGGGCAGCAGCTTTGGAGTAGCAGCCTCAGAACCTTCTGGAAGGCTTGTGCAATTGTCATGGTAAAACCTGGCCTGAAAGAGGGCCCCAGCTCGCACCTGAGGAGTCTCCGTCTAGCTTTGGAATTTTTTCCCTCTTCCTTTTCATCTGTGCACAGTCGTGAGGTGATTCTAGGCTGCTTGTCTGAGACCAGGTTTGGGCAGGTTTGGAGACCACCCTTTGCACGCTCAGTGAGTGAGAGCATCTGTCACCACCCCTCAGCAGCTTACCTCTGTCACTGGGCCAGGCAGCTGGTTCCTAAATGAGGCCGAGACGAATTAGAGTGAAGCAGGCTCGTGAGGACAGCTGCCTGGTCCTGAGGCCCCCCTGGTTTGGTTTCATCTTGACTGTGTCTATTTACCATCACCCCGCCCTGCCTGCCATTTCCTGCCCGAGCTGGTAGCACCCAGATTGATGTGTGCAGGAGTGGGGCTTGGGAGGGGTGAGGCCAGTCCTGTTCTGTAGCACCCCCTGCTGCGGATATCTGTACCCTACCTCTGCTCGCGTGCTGCCCCAGTGATTGGTCGTTTCCTTTGCTGTGTGTTTTCCCCTCTCTCTGTCGTGTGGCTTGCTCCAGTCTCCTGGGGAACGTGTAGAAGCACTTACAGGTACTCGCAGAGCTGGGGAATTGCCTCCCTGTGCATTGTTCTGGGAAATGTCATTTTCTCTGTTCACCGTTGACTTCGTGACAGGGAATGACAGCTTATTAGGAATTTGCCTTTGCCCTGGAACAAGGGTGGTCGCAGCCTGGACGTTTGCCTCTCCTCTTTACCTCTCTCCCTTGCAGCCATCTTTGTCTGTTTGTTCTTTCTCTTTTTTTTTCCCTTCTAGTGGGGGCCTTTTGCTTTTATTTGTTAATCCTGTTTGTAGCAAAGCAAGCTGAAGGAGGACCTCCTCTCTGTGATCTGCTTCTTGCTCTCCACCTACTTCCTCTTCTGTGCCCTTCACCTCCTAGAGAGAGAAAGAAAGAGAGGAATGCC
>NW_006791887.1:1264634-1268998 GCF_000442215.2 Lipotes vexillifer | reverse complement strand
CCGACCTAACTACTGCTGTGACTGCTGCTGCTCCTGCCACCACTGCTGCCACCCTGGTAATGTCCACGTGCCCCCAAATCCAACCCAGAGCCCAGGCCCTGCTGGTCAGGGGGAAGCTGTGTAAATAATCCTGAGAGGATGCCGTCTCGAGCCCTGGGGTCTCCCGGGCAAGGCCACGGCCTCTGTGGGCTCACTCAGAAATGCTGAGGCTGGTGGGAGCCAGCCTGTTGTGCAGAGGTCGAAGAGACTTTACCTTAAAATCAAGCCACAGTTGTGCTCATACTGTATGTGTATATACTTTTGTATCTTGCTTTTTTTCTTAAATTCTATATCATCAGCATCTTCCCATGTTATTTCATAGTCTTCATAATCATCACTTTCCATGCCTTCATAGTAGTTGAACATGTAGTGCTACCATAATTAACATAGACATTCCTATACTAGAAGACATTTAGATAATTTCCACTTTCTCACTGGTGTAAATAATACTGTAATGAACATCTTTCAGTCTGCAGCTTATTCTGTGTCTGCTTCTCCCACATTTAGATTCATTTCCCCAGGCTAGATTTCAGATACGAGACTATGGGTTCAGAAATGGTTTAAACATTTTTCTGGTTCGTAACATAAGTGGCCAAATTGCTTTCTGAAAAAGAAGTCTTTATTTTCTAAGTGTTTTTCTGCAGAAAATATCGTTTCAGTGCCTTGCGCCCTGGGAGAGAGGCAGGCATCCTGCTGTGGCTGCTGTTGAGCTGGGGTTTTAAAACTGTTCTCTGTGTTTACCTTGCCCAGAATCCCTGCTAAGCTGTCCTATTAGCTCAGTTCTCTCTGAAGGTACCTTATGGCTCTGATGTGTGTTCTAGTCCAGGAGAGGCCAAGGATGTGCTCACTCTTGTGACTGATTACTTTGGCAAACAGAGAACCACCCCCTCAGCACCCTGAACCTGAAAGGGCCCGTCTCCTTCACTTGCTGGGAAAAGAGCTTAAGTCTCAGATCAGGTTTTCCTGAGGGCCCTGTCCAAGCTCAGGGCTACCATATTATTATGGTTCAAAGCCAGAGACCCAACTGTTGTGAAATCATGGGTGAGTGGATATTTGCCCTCCACAAACTCAGCATTTGTATAATCCCAGTAATTCTCTGGAGATCACCTCTCAGCCAGCCTGTCTACCATCCCAAGGCCTGCAGGTCAGTCCTGCCGCAGGGCTACCCAGCCAGAGCTTCCTCTGCTTTCCTACCACCCATTCGGCCTAGGTCTTTCCTTTTGGCGTTTGAGTGGGCACAGAAAAGTATGAAAGAGGGTATTTCTGCAAACATTTGCACTGCCTGCAGACCTGCCTCTGGATCTGTGGGCTTGAGAGCCTGTGGGTTACTGTTGGTATTGCGGGGGTGGCTTTGTGATGGGCAGGGCATGTGTACAGAAGCAAAATTGTCTCTCCCATCACATAGAAGTTCTGATTCTTTGAGACTCTGGGCTTCCGGTTGATGTTTCCAACTTCACTCGTGCTGTGTCTCTTGGTGGAGGAGGGGCCAGGTATAGTCAGCCCCCAAGCCATCATGGTCGGGGGATATGTGTGCTGGTGTACACACTGGGGCCTGACATCCAGGGAAGCCAGGGTGGTTTGGTGGATCTTCTAGAGACTGTTAGAACTTGGACAATTGGAGCTGTGGTTTTCTGTAGTTGGTCATCTGTCCCCTGTTGCAATCAGGGAAAGGCTGCTCTTGCCGTAACCACAGGATTTGCCTGGGGATTAGACCAGATTCTGATACCTTTTCTGAAAGCCCCACAAAGCCTGCTTGCAGGTGCAGTACACAGGCTGAGGGAGCAGGTGAGGCATGAAATGGGGAAGTGGAATCCTTGCCTTAGCCCTTCCAGGGAGGCATTCTCTGCTTGCCCAATGCCATTGCCTCGTCTCTGATGTCTCTCACATGAATCATGCAACAGCTTCCAAACTGCCCTCATTTGGGGAGTAGGGCACAAATCCCTCCTTGACGCACAAAGCATAATTCTTGTTTAAAACCTCAAGGGCTCCTGAATAAAAGATGAAACCTTGAGTATTTTAGCAGAGTTCCCAGCCTCCGTCTCCCCCACCATGTTTTGGTCCATGTCCACCTTCATGTCTTATTCTGGCTTTCCCAGTCTGTATTTCTTGTAGTTCCTTGAATGCTCTCTTTTCCTAACAGCCTTTACAAATGCTGCTCGCTCTTCTAGGAATATTCTTCTCATGCCTCCCAACTAAACTTGGCTAACTTCTTCGAGGCCTTCTCTGATTTTCTAGAATTGGGTTTGTGTTTCCACCTCCACTTCTCCATATGTGCCGGGCTTCAGAGATCCTTCTCTTCTCTCCTGGGTAACTGTCCACCCTAAAGAGCTCATCGCCCCATAACAAATGCCTGTTTAACTTGGAACTCCTCGAAAGCAAGGCTTGTGTCTTTTCTTTTTCTGTATCCCTACTGCTAAGCATGGACTAGACACCCAATAAATGACAAGAATGATATATGAGAAAGAGGGAGAAACAGGACCCTCCGGTCCTCTCCTGTCTCTGGAGCTGGCTTTTCTTTTCTTTCTTTTTTGATAATCACTTAATTGAGATATACCATACAATTTACCTATTTAAAGTATATAACTCAGTGGCTTTTTAGTATACTCAGAGTTGTGCATCTGTCACCACAGTCAGTTTTAGAACATTTTCATTAAGCCAAAAAAAAAAAAAAAAACCACCCTGTACTTCTTAGCTACCAATTCCTCCATTCCTTCCAGCCCTAGTAGCCACTAATCTACATTCTGTCTCTATGGATTTGCCTATTGTGGACATTTCATATAAATGGAATCTTATATGTGATCCTTTGTGACTGGTTTCTTTCACTAAGCATGGTGTTTAAAATTTTTTGGTGGATGTGTTCTCATTTCTCTTGGGTATATACCTGGGAGTAGAATTGCTGGATCATATGGTGACTCTTTGTTTATCCATCTGAGGAACTCCAGACTGTTTTCCAAGATGGCGGCACCATTTTATATTCCCTCTAGCAGTGTATGAGGATTCTGTTTTCAGTGGACATACTACTTGCCTTCCCTTATGTTTAGTATAAATGAGGGCTCTAGAAAAAGGTTTTAATGCCCTGGAGAGCCATCTGATGCTTTTTAAAAATAAATTTATTTATTTTTGGCTTTGTTGGGTCTTCGTTGCTGCGCAAGGGCTTTCTCTCGTTGCGGCGAGGGGGTGCTCCTCTTCGTTGCGGTGCGTGGGCTTCTCATTGTGGTGGCTTCCCTTGTTGCGGAGCGTGGGCTCTAGGCGCGTGGGCTTCAGTAGTTGTGGCTCATGAGCTCCAGAGCACAGGCTCAGTAGTTGTGGCGCATGGGCTTTGTTGCTCTGTGGCATGTGGATCTTCCCGGACCAGGGCTCGAACCCCTGTCTCCTGCATTGGCAGGCAGATTCTTAACCACTGTGCCACCAGGGAAGCCCCACCTGATGCTTTTTAAGACATTTGTCCCTGCCGCCCAGATCTGCCAGAAGGGCACTGGGTTTGCTGCATGAAGTGTCTAAGGGTATAGACCCTGCCAGGTTTCCCACCTCACGTCTCCTCCCTCTACCCCAGGCCAGCACACCTGACCAGGCCCAGGCTTCTGTCCTCTCTGGATTGATCATTGTTGGCTTCACTTGACTGATACACCCACTGTCAGGATTGTATGCCCCATCATAAACAGTTTACAGGCTTTTCTGTGAGCTTTGGTCAGTGAGATAGTTGCCCTGTCCAGCTGTGGGAATGTCATATTGCTTTTTGGCCTTTCTTCCTTCTCCCTGTTCTCTCCCTCTGTTAAGCGGGGCCATTCCTAGAAGGAATGGATAAGTATAACTAACTCTTGTCTATCAGTGTAAGATGAAGCCTGCACTTAAAAAGCTCAGCCTTTCAGAGGGACACCTGCTCCCAGTGCACCAACTTCTCTATGCTGAGTATGACTTCCCAAGCTTATCACACATCTCTCAAGGTCTCTCTGACTTTTTTCTGCTGCTATAGAGGTCTTGATCATATGAGCCACAGGCTAACTCACTTGAGCCTTAATCCTTTTTAAAAACCCCTTCCTGCATCAGAGAAGCAGGATTTGGAAGGAATCTTGAAGCTGATTAGGAGGAACACATACAAACGTGAGAGAAGCAGGAGTCTCCAGGTTGGATCTGAAAAGGTCTGACTGTTCAAGATGGGTGGGAAAACCTACTCCTGTGATAATGAGAGTAGCTGCCATTCGTTCATTGACAGGCAGTGTGCTAAAGCCTTTTCATGCATTGTCCCTTTGAACACAACTCATCTGTTTTCATCCGCATGCCCAAATGAGGAAATGGAGGCTTAGTCCCAAAGTCATATAGCTAAT
>NW_006791887.1:1250122-1264624 GCF_000442215.2 Lipotes vexillifer | reverse complement strand
AGAAGCGTGCATTCCTGGGATAAAAGTGCATATGTGTCCGTCACAATTGTGTATTTGGCTTTGCCAGACAGTAGGTGCTTGACCAGTGTTTCCTTGAGTGCATAAAGTAGTGGATGCACTGGATGGATGTGCCCGATGAAGAGGGGCAGGAATGAGAAGCTGGGTGTCTTCCCATTCCCTGGAGAGGAACGAGAACCTCCTGTTAATCGTGGTGATTGGCAGACTGCCCAGGGCCTTTCTTATCCAGAAAGTTACCCAAGGTGTTGTACCATTTCATCCAAAGAAGCCTAGAACTGACTTTTCTATAATCCCAGGGGAGGAAGGGACACACACACACACACACACACACACGCACATGCACACGCACACACACACACACACACACACACACACACACACACACACTTTCCTAATCTACCATTCTGCTGCTCTGGTGTTCCTAGAGGCCCTGGTAGGTACACCTGCAAAAGTGTACCCTGCCCTTTCCAGCTCCCAGGATCACACAGGTGAGGCTAGGCTGAGAGGGAGGATGGGAGGAATGATGTATAGTTTTGGATATTTTGGAAAACTGCCTCACTAGTTGTAAGTGTGGGCCAGACACTGCAGCACCTTATTGAGTTGAAGGAGTTGTTACGCCACACATGTGGAAAGGGGTAGAACAGGTCTGCTCCTTGGGTTTCTCCTCCAGGCTTCCACTGGTCTTGGGGCTTGGCACCAGAGGTGCCCACTCATGGTTCCATATTTCTAGTTCCTGAGAGAGGAGAATGCTTAGTGTAGTCTCATTCAGGCATCTGCTTAGATCAAACAGTCATGGCCAGTAGGCCAGGTCCTGTGGTCCAGACATGGCCACCAACACCCTGCTCCTGTTATTGGGGAGTGGACCAAGAGAAGGGAGCATTGGGCAGCCACCCTTGGGGACCTACTACACAGCTGGGAAAAGGCTTTGTTGGAACATTGCCTTTTCACTTGTTGGAAAAATGTTCAATGGGGCTGAATTTTATCTCACAATGTTAGAGAAAGCTATCTCTTTTAGGGTCTTTATGGGGCTGGAGGAGGAAGATGGTACAGGCCTCTCTCCCATCACTGGGAGGTAGAAGGGTGTGGGAGGAATGAAGTTAATCTGATTTGGTGTGAAGGTTGTTACCAGACTGTTGAGATGATTAAGTGATGCACCATGCTTGAAAAGCACTTACCTGTGCCTGGTGTATCATATCCCCCAGAGAATATTAGCAATGTGTTATTGTAATAATTCCAACAACTTCGTATTCTTCATATGCACTTCCTAAACTTCGGCTGTTTTTTTTTTTTTTAACCTCATGACTTACCCAGAATTAGCTGAAGGCAGAATTCTAAATGATTCTTAACTGGTGAGGCAGCCAGAGAACACCCTGAGTGCCACAGGGCACAGCCTTCTCCCTTTACCACGCATGGTGAGAAATCTTTGTCACGGACTGAAGAAAGGAGCTCTTGTGTAAGATGTTTCATTTACTCTTCTGGGCTGCTTTTTCTGACATTCTGGTACTTGTCTTTCTCAAGTGGTTTGTTTCCCTGAGTCACCCTCCTGAGACAGGGGGCCGTGGCACCGTCTGTGCTCTCCGTACTCACACAGGCAGCCTGGTGGAGTCCTGGAGAGAGGATATTCAGCACTCTACCTTTGAGACTGTATAGCTACTGCAGGCCCTTCTGGGGCACATTTTTTCCCCAAGGTAGAGGGCCCTGATCTTGTTGATCCCAAAAGATATTGGGAAAGAGCACTCAGTGAGGATTCCAGGGTGTTGGGCTCCAGCACCAGCTGTGTGTCATTTATGTGGCCTTAGTTTCTTCATGGCAACATTGGGAGAATTCTGGCTAGGATGAGAGCATGGGTATGGAAGGGCTTGTGAACTAAGTGTAAGGATGGCTGTGTCAATGCTGTTACTATCCTTACTAACCTGGGGTCATGGGAATTGGTAATTGGTAAGAGCACAGACCCATGGTGGTGACCCTGAGGGGCCCCTTAGATCGGAGTCTCCCAAAAGGATTGCCATCTGCCATTGTATGTTGAAGTCCATCTTTGGTCTACTCATCCATCCATCCATCCATCCATCCATCCATCCATCCAGTGGTTATTTACTGAGATCTTATTATATGCCAGGCAGTATTCTAGGCAGTGGGTGAATAAAAAGTAAAAAATTCCAGCCTTCATTGACCTTATGTTCTAGTGGGGGGAGACTGGAAATAAACAAGAGAAGTAAATAAAATGTGAAGTACCTTTGCACCAACACACTTGATTCTGGGGGACCCGATGGTTGGCACCCTGAAGCAGGTGTCCTCCTCGCTCATACACACTGTGTCTATCGTGCTCCCCACTCTACACATTGAGCACTGCGAGGGCAGAGATTGATTTGGGTTTGCCGTATTTCTCTGGTACCTAGTTTAGTGACAAACACCTGGAAGGCACACAATGTGGTGAGCAAACCATAGTCAACCACACAAAGCAGGTAGAATTGAAAAAGTCCCATGGTCACCAGTTACCTGAGTGACCCACAGTTAGCTTATATATACTATATGAATAAATGACATGTATCTTTAAATGCCTTTCACCTAACAATACCATCTTGATGATCATTTCCTTTTAGAGCCTCCTTGTTTTTTGTAAACAGCTCTATTCCATTGTATGGCTGTACCATGGTTTATTAAAGCAGTTTCCTGGTCATGCTTACGTCATTGCTTGCAATCTTTTGTGTTGGTGAACGTGTGATGAGCAGAGTGAACACGTTCACCTGTCATCTGCACACTTGCAAGTTCTACAGGATAACTCCTAGAAGTGGGATTGCTGATTCAGGGAATGCCATTCGGTATTGAGTTGTAAAGTGAGGGCAGAAAATGAGGCCAAAGAATGGTCTAATGACCATGTGGAGTGGACAAGTCACCAGTCCCCATGAGCGTTCTGCTCAAAGGCCTTATAGCATCTGATACCACTTTTTTTGTTTCTGCACCAGGCTGGAGAATCCATGTTCAACCGTGCGAAGCTCCTCAACGTTGGCTTTAAAGAGGCCTTGAAGGACTATGGCTACAACTGCTTTGTGTTTAGTGACGTGGACCTCATTCCAATGAACGACCATAACACCTACAGGTGTTTTTCACAGCCACGGCACATTTCTGTAGCAATGGATAAGTTTGGATTTAGGTAAGAGATGTTCACCGGAATCTGCAGAAAACATATTTGTCTCTTATGTGACAACTAGGGAACACAATTCCTCCAGCCCAGGAGGAGTGCCTCTTAGGCTCTGGAGGAGAATGCCTCCTCTGAGAACTGGGTGCTTTTTAAGCCCATAGTCAGTTATTATTTAAGGAGGAAAATGGAGTCCAGAAACACCCATTCCTCTGCACATCAGTGTTGAAGCCAGTATATCTCTGGAAGAATGAAAGCTAGACTGGAGATGGTCTGGGGGTGGAAAGCGGGGGTTGGCAGGGTGAGCACA
The DNA here is from genome assembly GCF_000442215.2 of Lipotes vexillifer. Lineage (NCBI taxonomy): Eukaryota > Metazoa > Chordata > Mammalia > Artiodactyla > Lipotidae > Lipotes > Lipotes vexillifer. The sequence continues at coordinate 1,261,160 of NW_006791887.1, read as the reverse complement.
GGAGACTCTAAAGCAGTTTCAGTTTCTAGGACCTTCTGGACAAGGATTTCCTGTGCAGGAGCAAGCAAGACACATGGGAAGCAGGTTCCTGAGTGGTGCAACAGAACTGGGCTTATGTTCTTGTCACAGACTGATTTTCTAGATAACCACAGGGGCAACACAATGTTCTTAGAAAGAGCAAGATTCTACTTTCTGGTATCTGTGTCTTCTCTAAGATAATCTTGAGTCTGATCTGAAAACAATACAAACAAGAAGAACCCGCATAAATCCCTAATTTAAAAGTTCCAGAGAATAAAAATAACTTCAGAAGTGTTTATATTTTGAGCAAGCTTTATTTCAAAAAGTCAAAACTTACTAACCACTGGTCGTGTGTGTGTGTGTGTGTGTGTGTGTGTGTGTGTGTGTTTTGGTTTTTGTTTTTTTCCCCCAGCCTACCTTATGTGCAGTATTTTGGAGGTGTCTCTGCTCTAAGTAAACAACAGTTTCTCACCATCAATGGATTTCCTAATAACTACTGGGGCTGGGGAGGTGAAGATGATGACATTTTTAACAGGTAATGGTCACGAATTAGATCTCTTTCTTCCGTGTCTCCCTTCACTTCTGGTCTTTCTACCAGTGCTTGGTTATTCTGCAAGGATTGACCCTCAGGAGGAATGCAGTTCCCACCCAGCCCAAATTCTTAGGAGTGCCCTGCTGTAGGTGCTGTAGGTGATAAAGAGTGTCTTTAGGTGGGACTTCCCTGGTGGCGCAGTGGTTGAGAGTCCGCCTGCCGATGGAGGGGACGTGGGTTCGTGCCCCGGTCCGGGAGGATCCCACATGCCACGGAGCGGCTGGGCCCGTGAGCCATGGCCGCTGAGCCTGCGTGTCTGGAGCCTGTGCTTCTCGACGGGAGAGGCCACAACAGTGAGAGGCCCGCGTACCGCAAAAAAAAAAAAAAAAAAAAAATCCGCCCGCAAATTCAAGGATTCACTTTGTTGTAAAGCAGAAACTAACACACCATTGTAATGCAATTATACCCCAATAAAGATGTTAAAAAAAAAAAAAAAAAAAATCCGCCTGCCAATGCAAGGAACACGGGTTCAAGCCTTGGTTCGGGAAGATCCAACATGCCGCAGAGCAACTAAGCCCATGCGCCACAACTATTGAGCCTGCGCTCTAGAGCCTGCGAGCCACAACTACTGAAGCCTGCATGCCTAGAGCCCATGCTCCACAACAAGAGAAGCCACCGCAATGAGAAGCCTGCGCACCGCAACGAAGAGTAGCCCCCGCTCTCCGCAATTAGAGAAGGCCCACGCCCAGCAATGAAAACCCAACGCAGCCAAAATAAATTGAAAAAGTGTCTTTAGGAAAAGTAACTTCTGTGATTTTTGCATTACCCTTTTGGAAAATGTAAAATAAGAACGATGTGAAGGGGTGAGTTTACTTTGACTCATGCTATGTAGCTGTCCACACCCTGGGCCTCTTTGTAAGCTGGTAAACCTTTATCATGTGAGTTGTCATCACAGATGGTACAAAACCATTTGTCCGTGGCATTTGAAACCACATTCTGCTCACTTCTTCCTGGCAATGGAATTTCCAACCCTGCTGGCTGCAGGCAGAAAGCACCTTCTCCCTCTGGGAGCCAGTCTGAACTTGTCACTGAGTTTGATATCAGAATACACCCTAGTGCCTTTCTGAATTGGAGTACGTTAATTGGATAATTAACGGAAGGTGTCTGTCAGAGCAGCACCCAAAGTCATTTAAGGTTAGCTTCGTGTGGAAACTTGACATCAACCCAAGTCTTTAATACAGGCCTTGAAGAAAACGTTTTAGAGTGTCCAGATTTGTTATCAGTATGCAGAGCACTGGGCCAGGAAGGCCCAGTGAGGAGGAGGACACTGAAGCCCTGAGCAGGGAGTCCAGACAGAAACAAACCTGCTTTCACAGCACCACACCTGGGCAGCTGGGCCCGTATGATGGTGTACAGGGCTGCTGTGAGGCACAGACCTGAGCGATCAGAAAGGCTGGCAGGAGCAAGCCCCGAGGACGGACTTCCGAGGGTAGAGGGACTAGAAGATGAGTGGTCTGTGGGGGAGCTTTCTTCTCTTCCTTTTTCAATTTTTTTTATTTTTTAAGTTGAGGTATAGTTGATGTACAGTGTATATGTTTCAGGTGTACCATAGTGATTCACAATTTTTTTTTTCGGTACGTGGGCCTCTCACTGTTGTGGCCTCTCCCGTTGCGGAGCACAGGCTCTGGACGCGCAGGCTCAGTGGCCATGGCTCACGGGCCCAGCCGCTCCGCGGCATGTGGGATCCTCCCGGACTGAGGCACGAACCCGTGTCCCCTGCATCGGCAGGCAGACTCTCGACCACTGCGCCACCAGGGAAGCCCCTGATTCACAATTTTTAAAGGTTAAACTCCATGTATAGTTCGTATAAAATATTGGCTATATTCCCTGTGCTGTACAGTATATCCTTGTAGCTTATTTATTTCATAGATAGTAGTTTCTACCTCTTAATCCCCTACCTCTATCTTGCTCCTCCCCCTGGAGCAGCTTTCCTGAAAGATAAGGAACCTAACTCCTACTGTGTACCGACTGGCTGTGTGCCAGGCACTAGTTCAGCACTGAGGGAGGCCAGGCTGGAAACCTTGAAGTCATCTAGGACCGGCCATTCCTGCCTCTTAGCTTACTTTTGTTTTCCTGCTGTCAAGGCTTTGGTTTTGGTCCTCATTCCTTTCTCCCCCAGAACCCTCGCAGAATCTTGCACCCCATTCTGGCTGCCTCTAGTCTTGTTCCCAGCTCTCCATTTTGATACTGCTTATCAGAGAGACTTCCCTTTGGCCCAAAACCTTTGGGAAACACTGTATACAGTCACCTCTCCATATCTGCGGATTCCACATCCACAGATTCAACCAAACTTCAATCGAAAATATTTGGGAGAAAAGATTCCAGAAAGTTCTAAAAAGCAAAACTTGAATTTGTTGTGCACGGGCAACTATTCGCATAACATTTACATTGTATTTACAACTAGCTACATATCATTTACATAGTATTAGGTTTTATTTTTAATTAATTAATTAATTAATTTTTGTCTGCGTTGGGTCTTCGTTGCCGCACGCCAGCTTTCTCTAGTTGCAGCGAGCAGGGGCTACTCTTGGTTGTGGTGCGCGGGCTTCTCATTGCGGTGGCTTCTCTTGTTGTGGAGCACGGGCTCTAGGTGCACAGACTTCAGTAGTTGTGGCATGTGGGCTCAGTAGTTGTGGCTCACGGGCTCTAGGGCACAGGCTCAGTAGTTGTGGCGCACGGGCTTAGTTGCTCCGTGACATGTGGGATCTTCCCGGCTCAGGGCTCGAACCCGTGTCCCCTGCATTGCCAGGCAGATTCTTAACCACTGCGCCACCAGATAAGTCCCTGTGTTAGGTATTATAAGTAATCTAGAGGTGATTTAAAGTATATGGGAGCTATACCCCAATAAAAATTAAATAAATAAATAAGGCTTAAAGAAAAGTATATGGGAGGATGAGGATGTGCATAGGTTATAAGCAAATGCTACACCATTTTATATAAGGAACTTGAGCGTCCACTGTGGGGGGGGGTGTTGTCCTGGAACCAGTCCCCTGCAGATACCGAGGGATGACTGTGTTATATCCCTGTCCGACACTGGCACTGTTCTTGGGGATGCTAAAAGCTCTAAGAAGGCCTCCATGATGTAGTCTTTGCCCTTCTTTCCGGCTTCATCTCTGGCCACTTCCTACCCCAGACCCAGTCTGGGGACCCAGTTCACCAGTCCCCAGAAGCTTGTGGTACTCCCTGAGGGCACTGTGCTTGCTCTCGCCTCCCTGCCTTTGCCTGTGCTGTCCTGACTGCCCGAAATGCTCTGGCAAGCACCCACTCATCTTCAAGATTTGGCTCTGCCTAGCCTTGTTCAGGTAGAGTTGGTTACTTCTCCCTCTGTTGCGCGCATCCCCACCCTTCCCTCGTTCTCTCCGTACTGGCACTGATGGCCCTGTGTTCTAAGCACACCCACATTATAAAGTCCATGAGGACAGACACCCCCAGTGCTTGGCACAGGGTGGTCACCAACACGATCTAGAAGCAGTGGTAAAATGTTATGGGAAAGGCGTGTGAGTTTTAAGCAATGCCTGTACACTGGGCTGGGGTGTGGGCTGGGTGAGAACAGCTGACAGGATGGTGGACAGGACAAGAGTCTTGCAGCTGCGACTGTGGGACCCGAGCCTTATGGAAGCTCTGTAATGACGACCTGTCTCTTTACGCCTTACAGGTTAGCTTTTAAAGGCATGTCTGTATCTCGCCCAAATGCTGTGATCGGCAAGTGTCGGATGATCCGCCACTCAAGAGACAAGAAAAATGAACCTAATCCTCAGAGGTGTGTTCTGTGTTTTATTCTCTCCCCTGTGTATGTTTCCGTCTTTCCCCTTTCAGGTGGGGCAGGCTGTAGGAATGAAGCTCTGGAATGGGCTTCATGCCTTGAGGGTTCAATCCACGGGACAGGATTGGAGTAGGAGTGGGAAGGAGGGCCCAAAAAGTACAAATGTTTAAAGTTTTTTTTTTTTTTAAGATTTTTGTTTTGGCTTCAACCCTTTGCCCGTTTGTTCCTTGTAGGTTCGACCGAATTGCACACACAAAGGAGACAATGCTCTCTGACGGTTTGAACACACTCACCTACCTGGTGTTGGACGTGCAGAGATACCCGTTGTATACCAAAATCACAGTGGACATCGGGACACCGAGCTAGCATTCTGGTGCACTGATAAGAGACCTGAAAATGGCCAGGGACCTCTGCTGTGTGTCTCTGCCGATCTGCTGGGCTGGTCCCTCTCATTCTTACCAATCAGAGTGATAGACCCTCTCGGCTCATCATTCAGACACCTTTCCAGACGACCAGGACGAGTGGGATATTTTGCCCCCAACTTGGCTCGGCATGTGACTTCTTAGCCCCACGAGGTGTATGTAAGCATAGCAACTGTCAGCCTTTGGGGGGTTCTCAACATGTTCACAGTGTCACCCCAAAGAATCAGAGCTATACACAGCCCCAAATTTGGTGACTGTGGGGCTCATTCCCTGCGAAAAACTGCTAATTTGTTGTGATATAGGTAAGAATTTTGCTTTAAATTGTGGTATTATTACTTTATGAAAAATTGGAGAGTGCTGCTGAAATTGGATTGGTGTGATGTTTTTTCGGTGTCACATTATAACAGAAAAACACATGATTTCAACCATTCTCATTTTACCCCCTTCTCCCCACCCTCTTTCCGTGGTATGCAACTATTACAATCACTGTGTGTGTGTGTGTGTGTCTTTCCTTAGCAAAAGAATTCTAAAACTTGAGCCTTGGACCTTTCACCCTGCTAACGTGTAAATTCCAAGGCGACTTTAGCCACCAGAGCAAAAGCCTTGGGTGTTCTCACATTCAGTGGCCTTTCTCCAGATTGTCTGATTTCTGAATGTAAATCCTTTTTTTAAATAATAGTTTGTAGTATTTTAAAGAAAGAACAAATCAGGTTCTAATTACGAGCTAGCTTGATTTTGTGTTGATCCAGAATTGCATAGTGTTTAGTCATGGCAATTTATTTTCCTGAGCATGCTATATAAACTTGAATTTCCCATGTATTTTTATTTTGGTGTTTTAAATGTGGGGAGGGGACTGAGCATTTTTTAAGGGAAAAAATGATGTATGCCATAGTGGCCACACATGGGCCTCTGATGTAGCTGGCAGGCCAGGTTTTCTGAAGAGCAGAGTCATCTTTGGGCCCCTTGATGAGAGCTAGGCCTCCACATCAGCACTACTGAGCTGGACTCCTGGGGGAGACAGAAGCCTCGGCCTGCCTGGCTGACCTCTCCACCTCCCTCCCCTCCCCCCGTGGGCAGGGCTGAGGGAACCCTCACCTCCTCAGACTGACCCCAAGACCTCCCGCTAGGGCCCTAGGCTGTGGAGCTGTAAATAACAGCCGTGAGGTTGTTCACTGGCCCTTAGCCAAGGCGGGAGGAGGAAGCCTCCCTCTGGCCCCTGGGTGCCGCCTTCTGGGCTCTGATGGCCACGCTGCCTGGCCCACCTTGCAGGACCGGTTCTCCTTCCTCTTCCTCCTTCCTCCCTTCTGCTGCCTCTCTCTTCCCTCCCTCCCCCTTTTTGTTCCTTTGCCTCTTGCCTGTTCCCTAAAACTGGCCTGTGGCGCTCAGGGTCAAACATTCATTCTCCAGCGTGAATGTGCCTTTTCATTAGAGATCTAGAAAGAAGTTCAGCTGAACCCACCCACAGTCCCCCACGACCACTCTGGTGCCTAAAAGCCTCCCATTCCCCCTCAGGTTTTTAGCAGGTGCTCCCACTTCTGGGAGGCTGACCCACAGCGGTGTCTTCCCCAAGCCCACCTCTGCTGCCAGAGGTTTTAGCCTGCCTGGGTTGAGATGCACAAGGCAGTTCCTGCCACTGGGTGCCCTTGCTGGGTCCAGCCTGGGCTGAGGGCTTAAAATTCAGCTTTCTAACCCCAGAGTGGACCTTACAGCTGGTGGCAGCCTGGAAACCAGCCCTCAGTGTAGAGGCTGAGCTGATGCCTGGCCCCAGTCTGAACCTGTGCCTTTATCACTTACAGCATCTCAGATGCTAATGTGGTTCTTTTTCCAGAAGCCTTTGTACTGGTTACAAATTATTTTCCACTGCAGAAGCAGCTGGGCTATGCAAAGAGTATTCCTTCTGTCAGTTCCCCACTCCTTAACAGTGATGTTGATAAAGCCAGGAATGTACTGACAGGGAGTTTTGGGAAGTGCAAAGAATGAAGGCCTCTTTTTCTATCCCCAGATCCTGACTTTTCCAAAGTGCCTTAGAAGAGAGGAGACAAGTATCCTGGGTGGTAACCTCTTTGTTACTTACTTTACTCTTAAAACAAAATTCTGACTTTTTTTTTCTTTTTTGTTTTCCTATTGCGTTTTCTTTCATGTTCCATTGTCATAGTCAAGTATGTGGTTCATTCTCAGGACCAAGGGGAATCCTGCTGCACCTCTTCCCCATTTGCTGATCTCCCGATGTGCTAATGGGGTCCCAAGATTAGGCCTGGACCTTGCCTGGTTCATGAGATGCTGCAGGTCCTGTTTCCTCACTGGGGAGTTCAGGGCTGAGGGTTCAGGGACCATTTCCTTCACCTGGAAGTTGTCACCATGAAGTTGTCATGTGCTGTGACTTTCTCTATTTCTGTCCATTCTGTTGCTTGTGACCCTGTAAAGTGGCCTTTGGGAAAGATCGGAGGGCAGAGGTGGCATAAGAGGGTAAAGGAAATGCTGGTGCTGACTCAGCCTGGGCAGGGTCTCTGCTGACCTGAGGGCTGGATGTGGGGCACCCCACACGGCTGGGAGGGGAGCGTCCCTGTCCTAGAGACCTGTTGTGCTGTGTATTTCGATTTCCCGTGTATGCAAATGTATGTATTTACCATTGTAAGTGGTGGAATGTCTGACCTTGGTGTTCAAAACAGAACTGTATTTTTGCCTTTAAAAGCCAGTAATATAACGTGAATAAATGACCCTATCTTTGTAACGGCAGGTGGTTTCTCTTCTGATGTAAGGGGTTTGGGTTCTCCCAGAGCTGGAGGGCAGTGACTGGGGCTGCCTGCTGGGAGGAGGTGAGGAAAGCAGAGGTCTGCCTCCTGTGCCTGCCTCATGTGGGAGGCTGGGGGATTGGGTGGGGGGAGGAGGTGGCGCCTTACCTGGCCACGCTCCACAGCCCTGCCTGGGATCACACAGGGTGCACGCACCTCACTGGGATCAACCGTTTCCCCATCTGAGCCTCATATTCACATCTGTAAAATGGGAGTAATAACACATAGAGACTTTTTGAGGCTTAAAAGGGATGATGTGTCTGAAACACAATGACTGACACCTCACAGGTACTCACTATGCAGCAGCTGGTGCCACTTCAGAGTAGAAGTTTCCCTAGCAGTTCTTCGGCCACATTCTGCTGTTTTCCACCAATGCCAGCATGGTTCTGAGATAGTTCTCAGAGCGATTTACACAAGGTGTTCACAAGGTAGCTTAGATAAATAAGCTTTCTTGTCAACCCCAGGAAATTTAACCAGACGCTCTCAAGGGTCTTAGCTGTGACCCAAGGACTTGAGACAATAAGTACCCTGGGCACCACCTGCTCCTCCTCTGCAGCGCCCCTGGGGTCAGGCATCAGCAGCCTCTGACATGCTGCTTCAATTGAATTGGCATCTGGAAGAAATGGGCCGGAGGAAACCAGTGTTCAGGAGAGGTCACTCCCCCCGTCCAGGCTGAGGGGGCTGCAGGCCCTGCTGGGATGGAGCTGTGCTTGTGGGACCGGTTGGCAAACAGAGCAGGAAGGGCAGCCCCTTGTAGCCCCACCAGGGCCATCTGGCTGTCTCCACCCATCCCTGTGACTGCTGGAAGGAGCCCTAGTGGCCTCAATCTTGAGCAGAGGTGGCTGGTACTTAGATCTGACTTTCCAGCCAGGAGACTCCTTTGGACAAAGTGCTGCCTTACAGGCCTTTCCAAGCTGTAAGGTCCGGGTTAAGTGGGGCACCCTTCCCTCCCCAAAGATGCACATATCCACGCAGATACATATATGCTGACATGTGCCTAGGAGAGGCCAGAATGCTTGGGTTCAAATCCTATTGCTCCTTCTTCCTAGTTCCACGACCTTGAGTGAGTGATTTAGCCTCTCCGTGCCTCCCTTTGTTCATCTGTGTAATGGGGATAACAGTACTTCTTTCATAGGATTGTCAAGTGAATTAATCTTATAAAGCACTCAGACTGGCTCATAATAAGCAGCATACATGTTACAAATATTTGTTAAAGTTTTTAAAGTGCAGGTGAACACACGTGCTGAGATATACATAGAGACTGCTGTGCACACATTACCCACATATACACATGCACACACCAGGTGTGCTGGGGATCTTTTTTCCTCTTCTAAGGCACGTGTCTATGGCAGTTGGGTGAGTGGATCTCAGGGCAAGTGACCGCTCCTCTTCTGGAGACACCCAGGACCTCACCAGTGCTGCTTCCTCACCCCTTCCTGTCTCCCTGAGCGAAGGTGTTTGGACTGGCGGCCTTGGTGATGGAGGGGGGCTTGAACCCCGCCTTGGTGGGCTCCAAGGTGCCAGGGAGGAAGGGGGCCAGGGCCAGGCTCTTGGGGTTGCCATTTCCTTGAGAAGTGCCCTTAGTCTCCCACTTCACCTGAGAACCAAACCAAGTCTGAGCCAGGCAGAGCCCAGTAGCCGTGGGTGTGGATTTGGTGGACCCCAGACCCTCCCCCCCACCCCCCGCCCAGTATAGTATCTCTTTTCCATGGGAGAATGTGACCTGGATGCCTAATCACTAATGTCCTTTGGAAGCAGGGCTGTGGTGCCCAGGCGGGTGGGTGCCCATGCAGGTATTGATATATGAGTGAAACCTCCCCAGGCAGGAGCGTTCGCTGCTGGTGACAGAGGGAAGCTGTGTGTGGGAAGGATGGGGCGGTTGAGGAAATGAGAAGGTGACTGAGTTCTAGGCTGCCGAGTGTCCACCGCACTCCCAGGCGCACTCTCCTCCTGTTTCTTCCAGGAGGTGGGAGTTCGGACATTCCTAGAGGCCAATTTCTTCTTAGAACTGGAACTTCTTCCCCCATCAGAAAGGAAATGAGGTTTGCCTGGCTGAGCCGGTTGTGCCAGACAAGCCTCATTTCCTTCTCTGGCACAGTCCCCGGGCAGGGAACGTGGCTGCTGCCTTCATTTGGGCTCCAGGACCTGTACCCAGGCTGGGAGGCAGAGGAACCGGCGGTGTATGGATGTCATGCGAAGTGATAGGGTCAATGGACCAGAAACCAGAGGACCGTGGCATTGCCAAGATAGCTGCCCTTGCGCAAGTTGTATGCCAGGTCACTAGGGAGGGGGCCTGGGAAGAGGGCCAGGAAGAAGCCATACAAACTATGGTCATTATGTCTGGCCCTCTGCTTTCCCATTTGCTGTGTCACTCTGGGCAAGTCCACTCCCCTCTCTGAGCCTCAGTTTGCTCTTCTGTTTTATGAATCCACCTCTGGTCTCTCCCGCCAGAAGGAAGTGCCGTGGTCTTGGGTTTCCCCTTGTCCCTGAGGCTCACCCTTCATACTGCCTTGAAGAAAGTCATTTTATCTGAGTCTTCATTTGTAAAAATAGCAGGATCACCCCTGCCTTCCCCGCTCCTTTCCCAGGAAGGCCTTGAGCATCACAGGATAATCTGCTAAAGCTCTACCGGGTGGGGCAGGCTGAGATGCTGTGGCTTTGCCATCTCCCTCTTCTGCCAGTCCCCTCCAAGCTCCGGCAGACTCCTTTCACCTGCTCCCCCTTAGGTTTTCCAAACTCAGGCTTCCTGATTATCCCATCGGCCCTGAGGGAGAAGCGCAGGAGGGAGTGTTTGTTGCATGCAGCAGTGTTCACCCTGCCATTCCTCATAACACTGAAAACCTAGAAGGCACCATCAGTGGGCGACTGTGCTAAGTAAAATGAGGGTCATCCAAACAATGAAGTACTAGGCGACCACTGAGAATGATGAAGTGGATCTATACTTATTGGTTAGAAAGAGGTCTGAGGGAAAAAAGCAAATTACAGAAATGGTATTTGCACATATGGCAGGAAAATGTCTGAATAATTTAGTGCAGATATTATTCTGCAGTTGTTTGTGGGAGCAGATGCACGAGCGATAAAATGAAGAGATGATCTCCCTTCTCTGCACAGACAGTGTGGCCTGGCTCCCATTCTGGGGTAACAACCTTTAGTGTTTTGGGGGCTGCCTGAGGGCCGAGGCCTTTAACAAGTACTAGCCCCATTGAGAGAATGAGCTGGGTTGCTCCCCAGGGGAGTTGCATTCCATGAAAGTGCCCAGACTTGGAAGAGAGACGGGGGCTTCCTCCTATGGGGGAAATGATGGAGGCCTGTGCCCTGTTCACATTTAGGGGGGACGTGGCATGCTCTGGGGATGTCTATGGAGGCTGGATGGGATCAACTCCGGCCGGAGAGCTTCTAGCTTCTAGCAATTCTCTCGAATTTAGAAAAATAAAGTTAGGACAGTTTTGCC
>NW_006791887.1:1235235-1249965 GCF_000442215.2 Lipotes vexillifer | reverse complement strand
CTTTCCTGAGTTCCATTAAATATTCGTGCCTGTTATACTTGGGTAATAAAAATAACAGAACCAACAGAAAAAATGGCGGGGATGGGGGCACTGTGCCCTGGCTCTGGAGGGGCAAGATTGGCCTGAGGCACCCAATCAGGGCCCTGGGAGGACTATGAACCCAGCAGGAAGCCGGGGCGATCCCACTGCCTGTGGATCTCTGGCCCCGGAATCCAGGTGTCCTGCTGCTGAGGGAGGCCCTGACATCTGGATTTTGACACAGACCCAAGCCTGCAGTTATCGTAGATTCATTTCTGGGCCAGATGTGAGTGCCAGACAATTGGCGTGTCCTCCTGGACCTTGTCCCTGCCTGGGAGGCATGTGCCACAGGAGGGAGGGTAGCAGGTTGTGACCAGTAAGAGTGCACGCCACTATCTTTGATGCTCTCTGGTGGGATGCCAAGAGCTGGGTGCCGAGCCCTGCACCCCACCCCCTCGCTCAGCTCCACGGGGGCCCAGACAGCTGGAGCTTCCTGCACTGAGAGCCTTGGTCAGGGTGGGCCACCAGCAGTGATCCAGCCGGGGACTTGGGCCATTGGTGGGGCCTTCAGAGTACTCCGTTTCTGTGAAATGTCCTGTTGCTGTGTGTTCAGTGACTTTGCTTTCCCCTGATGACAGCAGCGCAGGAGACAGGCCAGCTCCCAGGCCCCAGCTCTCTGGTTCCCCACTTCACCAAAGGCACGTCTGTAATGAGGGAGGGGACAGGAGGACTTGGCGAACTGCTGCACCACTGTGATCCCTCACATGGCTTCTCCCCTTATGAGCACACCTGGCCCTTTTTGCACTGCGTTGCTCATTACAGTAATCCCCATCATGAGAATCATAGGTTCAGGGAGGTCATGTGGCTTGCACCAGGTCACATAGAGTTAGTGTCTGATCCAGGAGTCCCAGCCCGGGGTTCTGGCCACAGAACCATAATCCAGCCACTCATCCAGCCTCAGCTGCTCTCCCTCCACAAAACAGTGTGAGAGCTGGAGGCCTGAGGCTGAGTGGTGCCCAGCCTCAGCCAGAAGACACGGCCCTCGCTTCGAGCCTGGCCTCAGCAGCATTGCCAAGAGAAGTGCAGTGTAGACAGGGGGCTAGAACTAAGACCTGGTTTCTGTTTTGTGTTGTTTGGGTTTTGTTTTGTTTTCCTTTTACAGTTTTAGAGGCTTGGGAATCTGGCATACTTTGTGGCAGCAGCTCCCTATACCAGGGACATTAGTGCGGCCTCCATCTGGGAGACACATGGGAGTGGCTAACACTGAAATCATCCTTCAGGATGCAGGGGGCCTGGGTCATGGGTACAGGGAGGAAGGGAGACCCCTGAGAGCTGAGGACTCACGTGGACCTGAAGAAGAAGCTGGGCTCCTTTTTGTCTGTGGAAGCGTCGCTCTGTGAGGTGAGAAGCAGCCCCTGGTTCACAGACAGTACAGCTCCTTCATCGCAGTGCTCAGCCCTGTCCGTTCCCTGGGCTGACACTTGGTGTCCAGGGGGGCTTGGCACAGTATTGTCCCAAGGCTGCTGGGGACATGGGGAGGGCAGAGAGACAGGCAGCTCTGCTGAGGCCTGGACTCCTGCTCAGCTCTCCCTTTTCCTTCTAGGCACCTCTTCTCCCCCTCGTGCACCCTCTCCCCAGAGTAGGGCAGCGCTGCACCATTCCCAATCCTCCCAAACCTTCTTAGCCAATGGCGTTTTCCTAAATGAAACCAGGGGCTGTGTCTGATGATTCATGGTTTTTAGACAGGCTGAATCAAGAGTTCTCAAAAGCTCTGCTGGGTTTAACTTCATCAGACTCCAGACCTCAGTGATTTATGTTTCACGCGGTTTGCTCGGGATGGAAGCTGACTCAGCCACAATGAGACATGGAATGAGGAGAACTGACCATCTGTTGCTGAGGATGGAAGAAATCTCCACCGTGACCAATTTGTTGGGCAGTGTCTCTCAGATGCCAGCCTGGGCCCTGCCTGCCAGCTCAGAACACTCTGTCTCTGACTCAGGTGCTGGGGCTCAACTCCGTCTCTCGCAGGCCCTGGGCTTGGTACCTGGTGGGCTTGGCTAATGACCTTGGCCCTGCTGGCTCCGTGGGGCCTGTGGGTACTCTCGCCCCCTTGGGCCTGCCCTGCCTTGCAGGTTCGCTGCCCACACTCTCCAGAAGACCTTTCCAGAGCTTTCCTTCATAGGAAACAAGGCCTGCTAGGTCTTTCCCTGGCCCTCCACCAACCCTGAGGTGAGCACACATCCTAGCACACTGCTGGGGGTGCCTGGCTTTGGGAGGATGAAGGCAGGAGAGAAACCAGAGGAAGTCCTGGACTAGAAGACCAGTGTTGACTGGCTAGGTGACCAAGACCAGATTATCTCTGATCCCTATCTAGAAACTGGGTGGGGAGGCTGTGAGAGCCTGCTGGGGCTGCCAGCTTGTGGTTCTAGGAAAACTCTTTAGGGTGCTTTATTCCGCCTGGTCCCTCTGCCTGTTTGAGGTTGCTGCTGGGGCACTTAAACTAGGACTCAAGGCCAGAAACAAAAGTTCTCTTTGTCAATCCAGGAAACCAGGGAGGGTGAGGGTGGAAGGAAGGGAAGCTCTGGGCACCCAGGGGCATGGTCCAGAGTCCAAAGGGAATGAGCCTTTGCTGCAAACCTTCCTGGAGAGCTCTATTGCTTTTCCTTCTTTTTTAACATCTTTATTGGCATATAATTGCTTTACAATGGTGTGTTAGTTTCTGCTTGATAACAAAGTGAATCAGCTATACATATACATATATCCCCATATCCCCTCCTTCTTGCGTCTCCCTCCCACCCTCCCTATCCCACCCCTCTAGGTGGTTGCAAAGCACCGAGCTGATCTCCCTGTCCTATTCTTCCCTGGTGGTGCGGTGGTTAAGAATCCCTCTCCCAACACAGGGGACGTGAGTTCGAGCCCTAGTCTGGGAAGATCCCACATGCTGCGGAGCAAATAAGCCCATGCGCCACAACTACTGAGCCCGTGCGCCTAGAGCCCGTGGTCCGCAACAAGAAAAGCCACCACAACGAAAAGCCACCGCAACGAAGAGTAGCCCCTGCTCGCTGTAAAAGCCCTCGCGCAGGAACAAAGACCCAACGCAGCCAAAAATTAAAAAAAAAAAAAAAAAAAAGCTAGCTTTTTCTTTTTTATAGCTATTTTTTCTTCCCACTAGCTATCTGTTTTACATTTGGTAGTGTATATATGTCAATGCCACTCTCTCACTTCGTCCCAGCTTACCCTTTCCCCTCCCCGTGTCCTCAACTCCATTCTGCATCTTTATACCTGTCCTGCCCCTACCTTTTTTTTTTTTTTTTAGATTCCATATATATGTGTTAGCATACAGTATTCGTTTTTCTCTTTCTGACTAACTTCACCCTGTATGACAGTCTCTTGCTTTTCCTTCTTCTGTCTGCTTTATCACCTGGGCTGAAGGTGCAAGAACACAAAGTTCAGCTCACAAGGTGAAACACAAAACTTGTCCCCAGGGTCTCTGGTGGCATCAGATAAGACTGACAGCCAATAGGAACTCTCCAAATAAATCATTTCAATATGTAATTTTCACAGCAGAGATTTATCATTGTGCTGCAAATATTTTTTAAAATTTATATAGGATGGCAATATTTTTTAAAAATAATCTTTATGAAATTCATTGATATCTTTACATTTGTCTCTACTAATTTAATAATGTATGGTTTAAAGTCTATTAAAGGACGTCTCAAATCGCCCTTTACACATTTGCATTTGGTTTCATTGTTTTTCCAGTAATTGTACCACTGCTGTGAAACCATTTTCAACTAAATACTTAGTTGGAAACGTTACAAGTAATTCAGCTCGTTCCAAGAAGTGAGTATGCAAATCCTGAGTCCCCAACTTTTCATAATTAGATTAATTAAACTGTGTTTTGGCTTCAAAATCTTTCATTTATTTATTTACACTCAAGGAATTTTCCTGCAAATGTTGCCTAGTGGCCCACTGGTTTCCAATGTATTAATCAGCCCTACCTTTAAATCTAGTCAACTAATTAAAAATTAAAAAAGCAAAATTTAGGGCTTCCCTGGTGGCGCAGTGGTTGAGAGTCCACCTGCCGATGCGGGGGACACGGGTTCGTGCCCCGGTCCGGGAAGATCCCACATGCGCGGAGCGGCTGGGCCCGTGAGCCATGGCCGCTGGGCCTGCGCGTCCGGAGCCTGTGCTCCGCAACGGAAAGGCCACAACAGTGAGAAGCCCGAGCACCGCAAAAACAAAAAAACGAACAAAAAAAGCAGTCCTTTAAAGGAAACTCTTCCTCTAGGGGGGAGAACGGAAAATTTTCTGCCGCAGGCGCCCAAGTTCCGACTTTTGACAGCCCCTCGAAGCTCCGCCTCTCGAAACCCCGCTCCTCACGCACTCCACGCCCCTCTTCCGTACAGACTGCCTCCAGAGCGGGCGTCGGACGTCGAGCGGAAGTGACGTGCGGGGGCCGCCGGAGGTGTCGCTGGTGCGTTCCGCTACTGGGCCTGAGAGTGGTGTGGCCCCTGTGCCAGGGAAGATAGCGCTATGTCGATCGAAATCGAGTCCTCGGAGTGAGTCCCGTGGTGGTGGATGTTCGCGAGGTTGCGGGGGCAGGGAGGCGAAGGGTGGGGTTGTAGAAGCTGCTCGGGGGAGGCGCTCGAGAGGCTGGGGAGTGGAGGGGCATTTCCTTTCCCTCAAAGAAGCTTCTTGGATCTGGCTACCTCGGAGGCGGGCCCTCAAGAAAGTAGCGGACGGGAAGCCCAAAGCCCGGTGGGAGGCGGCGCGGGGTTGTGGGTAAGACATGCCTGGAAGACCTGAGTTCTAGCCCTCGCCGACTCCTGGTCTCTGTGACCGAGCAAATTAGCCATCCAATCTGGACTCCGGTCTAATCTGCACAAGGGGGCCGGACCCGCGGCCTTCTTTCTCTTCCCGCCCCCAGTGAGCAGTGTTGTTTGTTTCCTCCCCTGTGCTTACAGAGCCCTCTGCTTTTTTCTGCCCAGCACTTAATCCAGTATTGTCACCGTTTGCCCACCCTACTAGCCTGTGTAGGCGTCTAGGGGCTCCTTTTCATTACAGCCCCAGTTCCTAACACATCGTCGAGGCTCAATGATTGTCTTTGGAATGAATGAGTGATTGTCTTTGGAATGAATGAGTGATTGTCTTTGGAATGAATGAGCGACTAGCTATTTTATGAAGTTCCATGTGGCGCTGAATTTTGGTTAGTCTCTGAGCTCTGTGTAGCCCAAAGGAGGGACAGAATGTGGAAATTGGGCCAGGAGAATGATAGACTTGGGGGAGAGGGGGGCTAATGAGTGACTGAAGGTCTTTAGTGAACTTTTCCAGGATTCCATCCTCTACCTTGCTCTTGCCAACACTTAATAATTAAATCAGCAGACGTATCATTTGTGTCCTGAGTGTAAGGGAGAGAGGACTTGTCCTCAAGATCTGCCATAGGAAGAAGGGAGGTTTATTCATTCAACAAATATTGAAGTCTGCTGTGTACTTGTTTTAGACCCTCGGAATATAGTAGTGAACGAAGCAAACAAAAATCCGTGCCCTTACAGAAAGTACATTGTTATTGAGGAAGGCAAACAGCAGGCAAAAGCAGTAAGTAAAATAGGCTTAGCAAATGGTGCTAAGTGTTTTGGAGAAAAAGTAAAGCAAAGAAGGGTGATGGAGAGTGCTGGCAATGAAGACACCTAAGTCAGGGCAGGAGTTGGAAAGGATTCCGTGCTTTGAGCCTGAATCAAAGTGGGAACTGACCATTATTCCAGCTGCATGTTTTCATTATCAATAATTTCTGCTTTTTACTAAGTATTTTCCATGCTAGTCACACTATAAGCAGTGTAGTCAACTCTGACCAACCCCTACAGAGTAGTTATTTTTCTTAACAGATGAGGAAACAGGCAAAGAGATGTTAACTGACTTGTCCAAAGTCACAGTTAGTAAGTGACAGAACTCTGATTCAAATTCCAGCCTATCTCCAAAGCTTTTAGCTCTTTATGTATTACATTTTGTTTGAAGGACGTGAATTTGATTTTGGCTATGTCAAACATGAGTTCTTTTCAAGTGTGGTGTTTCATTTGGGGAGTGTAAATGGAAGTGTGCTATGGAAGACAGTGTGATACTGGAACAGCAGGTATCTCTTAAAGGGGCCATGAGAGAAAAGACTACTGTGAGTAGCAGTAATCAGTTCCCTTCTGCAGGAAAGGAACCCTTTTTAAGAAGAGGGTGTTTGCTTTCCTGTCCAGGGTGTATGTTCACCTGCCACGCTGCCAGTTTGAATCTTCATTTTTCCACTTATCTCTGTTACCTGGTCAAATTCTCATCTGTAAAATGGATGTAAGAGTAATGCCATCCTCATAGGGTTGTTTTGAGGAGTAAATGAATCCAAAATGCTTAGAACAGTACCTGATATATAGTGAACACATAGTAAACATTGGTTATTATTTTTTGATTATTATTTCTCTCCTGGGAAAGAGAATTGACTAAATTCCAGTCTGAAATCCCTTCCAGCCAGGACAGTGTGACCCCCGATACTAGTGCTGTCCAGTAGAAATACCTTGTGTGCCACATATTTACTTTTAAGGCAAGAGAAGAACAGTGTAGTACAGCCGGTAAAGTGAACTTTTACTGTCTATATGAACAACATTCTTCACTAGACTCCTTAACACTAAGCCGAAGATTAAGAAGCTTTAATTATTTATATTTAACTCGAAATGACGTGTCACATGCTGAAAACCGTTGCTTGTTCTCTGAGTATTTGGAGATTGTCTGGGTCCTCTTTTCCTTGGGAAACTGAATCCACATGTTTTTATTTCACTTGTCCTGAACATTTGGTAATAAAGGCAGTGGGTAGGTGTTATTTTTGCAAGTGAGGACACATAGCTTTGTTTTGCTTTTACATACAGTATAGCTCTACTTATTTGTGTTCAACAAATCCCCTTGAAGAAGGTCTCAATTCATATTTTTTGTTGTCATTTGAAAAATGGACCAAATCATCCAATCATTTATTTTGTGTCAGTGACTAGACTTGGTTTAAAGTATTTTACTATAGTGTGCAACAGTGTAATCATATGAATTAATAAGAAACTTGGCATAATAAAAAGATCTCTGACCTTGGAAGTAAGAGAGTCTTCTTGGTACTAACTTGCTTTCTAGCTGACTGTGAGACATTGGGCAAATTATTTCCCTTCACTGAACCCCAGTTCTCCTATTTCTGAGTTGGAAGTAGGACTGGATGATATCTTGTAACTTAGGTTCTGTGATTTTTTTGGAAAGTTTTACTCACACGATAAAGAAACGGAAAGTAGGTAGTGAAAGGAGGATGGTTGTGTAGAAAAATAAACTGGGTGGGCTTTATTTTGTGACCTCTTTGGTGAGTGAGGATCCATGAGCTGAATGACTTGCTTTCTTCTTTCAGTGTGATCCGTCTTATCATGCAGTACCTAAAGGAGAACAGTTTACATCGGGCATTAGCCACCTTGCAGGAAGAGACTACTGTGTCTCTGAATACTGTGGACAGCATTGAGAGTTTTGTGGCTGACATTAATAGCGGCCATTGGGACACTGTTTTACAGGCTATACAGTCTCTGAAATTGCCAGACAAAACCCTCATTGACCTCTATGAACAGGTAAGAGTGGGGGTGATGCTGATCCCTGTATGTTGGTTTATTGTGGGCCCCCTGACTGGAAAGCATCCGTGAACATTTCTTCAAGCATTATGGGGCTTTAACAGCCCTAAAATTTACACTGTCAAAGCTTGAGTGCTACTCGGTTTTTTTTTGTTTTTTTTTTGTTTTTTTGCGGTACACGGGCCTCTCACTGTTGTGGCCTCTCCCGTTGCGGAGCACAGGCTCCGGACGTGCAGGCTCAGTGGCTATGGCTCATGGGCCCAGCCGCTCCTCGGCATGTGGGATCTTCCCCGACTGGGGCACGAACCCGTGTCCCCTGCATCGGCAGGTGGACTCTCAACCACTGCGCCACCAGGGAAGCCCAACTACTCTGTATTTTTATCTCTCTTCTTGGAAAAGCCAAGATTTTCCCAAATTGAAATTCTTTCTTAAGTGACCATTGAATGATCTATTCTAACACCAACTGTTCTGACACCAAATAGTGTGCTGCAATTTAGTTCTGACACTAACCACCCAGAGTTAGTGCAGACCCCACTAGTTAAGGGTTTGGTCCTCTACAAGACTGTCTTTACTTCACACACCAGCCACACTTGGGGTTTTGGGCCATCTATACTTCTGACCAACTGGCTACAAATTTGAGGGTCCCCACTACCCCCTCAGAGTTGATAATTCACTAGAATGACACAGACCTCAGGAAAGTGACATACTGATGATTGCAGTTTTATTATCAAGGGGAAAGATCAGTACCAGCTGAATGAAGAGACATATAGGGTGAAGTTTGGGAGGGTACTGAACCAGAATTTCCAGTGCCTTCCCCCCATGGAGTTAGGGTTTGTCTCTTACCTGGCACATTAAAGTATTCACCAACCAGGAAGCTCCATTGAGATTTTTCATTCAAATTCTAGTTCCTTGACCCTCTGCAGGGTTGGGCTGGCTCAGGGCATCAACCCTCTAATCATATGGTTGGTCCTTTTGATAGCCAGCCCTTGTCCTGAGCCATCTCCTTAGCACTAACTCACGTGTGATGCAGAGGGCTTATGAATAACAAAGATATTTCTATCACTGGGGAAATGCCAAGGTTTTTAGAAGATGTGTGCCAGGAAACCAGGCCATAGATCGTAAAATTACTTATTATATAACAGAACAGAGTGGATTTTCTGGAAATAAGAATGTCGTGTGGTTTGAAGTAAAAATAGGGAAATGGGTTTGTTTCTTTACAGTTCACGTGAGTTTAGTTAATTCCCTAAAGAAAATTTTGGTAATTGGAGAAAGGTTTCTCTGGAGCCTATAAAGATATTTCCATCTTTAGTTTTCTCTAGCATCTACATTCTGAGTAAGAGACCTAAGAGGAGAGGAGATTGGTAGATAAAAATGAAGGACTGAAGTTATTACTTCATAATTACTGTAGTTGTCTGCCTGATATTGCTTGTGAAAAGGAGAAGGGGCATTTCCTGATTTGTGATTTGGAGATCATTTTGATAGGCCATTTCTATGTCAGAAATAGTACTGAAAAAGAAAAATTAATAAGCGAATGCATTGACAGCCATTTTCTTTCAATTATACAGGTTGTTTTGGAATTAATAGAGCTCCGTGAATTGGGTGCTGCCAGATCTCTTCTGAGACAAACTGATCCCATGATTATGTTAAAACAAACACAGCCAGAACGGTATATTCATCTGGAAAACCTCTTGGCCAGGTCTTATTTCGATCCTCGAGAGGTATGACTGTGGTAATGAAAAGAAACTGTTGTTAACTTTGAGCGATAATGTGATCTTTTTAAAACCATTTTATTGGATACTTTTCGTATTTTTGATTTAATTTTTGAAAATGATACTTTTTTGTTTATTTACATTGGTTGAAATTTGCGTATGTTAAAGAGAATAATCTAGTTTAGTATTTTGAGGACCTTCCCTCCCCCACACACCTCATCATATAGGATTGTGTGTTGATTAGTAAAAAAGTAGACAGTTTATTCTGGTATCATTTCCACATTAGCCCACGTACTTAACTGGCCCAGAAGTGCTGCTCTACTGCTGGTATGTTCACTGTGCATTTGTGTCCCTTTGGAAGTGCAGAGTCTTAACCACTGGACCACCAGGGAAGTCCTGGTTCTTTTAGTTCTTAAAAGCTTGTGTTTTTGCTTCTCAGCTGATTATGCTTACTGGAGCATGATGATTTTTATTCTTTTATTCTTCCAAAACCATATATATATAGTTTCATTCTTTTTCACCCAGCCTTTTACTAGAAGCTTGTCTAAATAGGAGGAAGAAGAATTTAATAGGCACTGGATAATGGGAAGTTGTTAGAGTAAACTCACAGAAACCGTGAGGATAAAGGAAGGAGTTTGGATTGCCAGGACAGGATTTAAGTTAGAGGTGGTGAAGAACTTCTGGGCTGGGAGTCATTTGACTGAACAAAATTATTAAAGAATATAAAAGAATCCTTGGCTCTGCAGATTTTTCAAAAATTGGAAAAACAACTCTGGCTTTGACATAGTTTACTTAGGCTCTTTTCAGAAATAATGGTGTGGATTGGCTGACCTCAGTTCTCTCTCAGCTCATACTTTTGAAATGCAAGTGGGTAGAATTGAGAAGTTGTTTTTAAAAACTAAATGGTTTGATTAATCTTCTGTTTAACTTTTTATGTTTTCCTTTTTGAATGTTTCTGCTTGATTACTGTTACTTTTTAAAAAATAAGCACATTTATGTCTTTTGCCATTTCTTGGAAATGATGCGATTGCCGCTCCTTTTTCAGGCATACCCCGATGGAAGTAGCAAAGAGAAGAGAAGAGCAGCGATTGCCCAGGCCTTAGCTGGGGAAGTCAGCGTGGTGCCTCCATCTCGTCTCATGGCTTTGCTGGGTCAGGTAATTAGAGTCTGTGGAACTGAAATGACTCTGAACTCCTGGTAGTGTTTCCTGTACCATATAAAGTCTATGTATGAGCTAAAGAAATCAGACATCCTAGGAACTGGGAAATACCTGTAGAGCTGCTTGTACCAACAGCTGTGCCATGCCACATTCATCTTTCCTGGAAGTGGCAGTATAGATTAGTGGTTAAGGGCATATACACTCTAGAGACAGAATTAGGGTAACAATAGAATTTATCATCCAATCTTGAGGGCATTGTTGATCATCATGCCAGAACACTGTCTGAAACAAATTGGAACAAATGTTCACCATAGTTAGAATCTGAGCTCTCTCACTTACCAGCTATGCGGTCTTGGGCATATTACCTAACTTTTTTTTTTTTTTTTTTTTTTTTTTGGCGGTACGTGGGCCTCTCACTGATGTGGCCTCTCCCGTTGCGGAGCTCCGGACGCGCAGGCCCAGTGGCCATGGCTCACGGGCTTATCCACTCCGCGGCATGTGGGATCTTCCCAGACCGGGGCACGAACTCGTGTCCCCTGCATCGGCAGGCGGACTCTCAAAACCACTGCGCCACCAGGGAAGACCTACCTAACTTTTTTGATCCCAGTTACTCATCTTGGTGTTGTAGTAAGGATTAAATGAGATAAAATGTACTTAAAACAATTGTATTTTGCCTGGCACCTTGTAAACACACAGTAACTGGTAGCTGCTGGTGGTGTTTCTTTTTCTTTTTTCTTTTTTTTTTTTTAGTATAGTAGTATTACTAGCATTGTCATTATTATTTTTAATGCGACCTAGAGTACAGACTCCTTTCTGACCTCATCTTCCCCATGCTCTTGGTTGCTCCCAACCATGATAACCACTCGTCTTCATGAAACTCCTCTCTTGGTTTTTCTAACCCTTTTCTTCTTGGCTTCCCTTTTCATCTCTCCAGTTGTTCCTTTCTTGGTTGTTAAAGGAAGGAGATAGGGGTGATGTAGAGAGGGGTTTTCATTTTTGTTTTTTCCTTTTAAAGTTGGGAGTGATTTGAAGCTGCTGTAGACTACGGGTAAAGAGCCTGTAGAGAGTACCTGTTGATTGGAGACAGGTCAAGTTCTCCAGTCATTAAAGTAAAATATGAAAAATAAGTAACATATGAATTTTGGAAAGAAACAAAATTAATAGTATTTATAAACATTAAATATTTCAGCTATAATCATAGAATTAATTTAAAAGTTTGGTAAAGTTGTGAGATATAAAATATACAAAAGTTGATTACATTTCTACATATCAGCACTGGCCAGTTCGAATATTCAGTGAAAAAAAAGAGCTTTTGTTTATAGCAACAGCATACAATATAAGAATTCTAGCATTAACTTTTGTGGGTAATACATGATTTATTTCCACTTTTTAAAAAAGCAAAAGCCTGGGCTTCCCTGGTGGCGCAGTGCTTGAGAGTCCGCCTGCCGATGCAGGGGACGCGGGTTCGTGCCCCGTTTCGGGAGGATCCCGCGTGCCGCGGAGCGGCTGGGCCCGTGAGCCATGGCCGCTGAGCCTGCGCGTCCGGAGCCTGTGCTCCGCAAATGGGAGAGGCCACAACAGTGAGAGGCCCACATAACGCAAGAAAAAAAAAATAAAAAAAATAAAAAAGCAAAAGCCTTTCAAAGCTTTCCAGAGAAATAAAAGAAGATTTGAGTAGATGGTGAAACATTGATTTTCCTGGATAAGACTGATGTTGATGACAGTTCTTCTTAGATTTAAGGCAGTTTATAATGAAGATCACAATAGGATTAGAACGGTTTCACAGAAGAATTCTAGTGTTCACTTGAAAAAATAAACTTGGAAGTATATTCATCAAAGAAATTTTGGAAAGGAAGAATGTTGAGAGCACACTAGCCCTAGAAATAGTGAAGCTTTTAACAGGTTTATAGTTTGAATCATTTTGGTACTTGGCATCCAGTGCCACAGCAGTGCAAGAAATTGATCCTGTTATTTATAAGAATTCAATAGATGTTAATGGGAATGTCACAGAACCTAGGAACAGGGAGAATTATTAAGTGTATGGTGTTGGGGCACCTACTTTAGAATGGGGGGAGAAAAGTCAGATTAGAGCCTTCTCTCATATTTCATAAGCATAATTTCAGATAGAGTGAAAGTTATGTATTTTAAGAATATAGAAAAACTTAGGTGGTGATATAATGTATCAAACCTCTTGATAGAGAAGGATTTCCTGGGAGTAGGGAGTAAACACCAAGGTAAAGGTCAACAAATTTCATTACTTGAGAGTTTAACTTAAGATAAAAAGAAAGCTTTAAAGCTATAATAAAAAAAATGGGTAGATTGGGAAAAAAATTCTTTTTGGTGAACATAAACAACAAATACAATGTCTTGATCACATTAAAAGCTCCCAAATTGATAAGAAAAATAGTAAGACCACAATAGATGAGTGAGCGAAGAACATGAATAAACAGCTAACAGAAGAAATATGTGTAGTTAATAAACATGCAGAAAAGCTCAAACTCTAATCAGAGAATTGACTAAAGTAGGGCATAACTTTCCACTCATTAGAGTTTTTAAATGACATCCAAAATTATTCTTGATATAGTAAAGGGAAAAATGAATCAACATTGATCATATCCCTGTGTTATATAGACTTTACATATATTATTTTATTTTATCCTTTCATCATCTCTAGGAGTTAGGCTTTTCCCCTGAATTTAGTTGGTGAAATTGGGAGTCAGAATAGCATAGTTGACAAACTAGGACCATTTGTCTTCAAAGTCCATGGTTTTTCCATTCCCCATAATGCAGTCGTGAATGCTATTGAAGTTGTGTCTCTTGGGGAAAACACTTTGGCCGTGTATATAAAGAGCCTTAACCATTTGTGTTCTTTTCTTGATTCAGTAAGTCCTCTTCTAGGAATCTATTCCAAGTGGGGAACATGCTCATAATAGAAAAAGCCTTATGTCCAAAGGTGTTCACTGCAGCATTACTTAGATGAGTGCAAAAATTAGAAGCAGTATAAATGTCCATTAATATATTAAATAAACTGTGAGACATCCACTACATAGGATATATTGTACAGCCATTGAAATGTTAGTCATGTCAAAGCATGATCTAATGTTAGGTGAAAACAGAATATAAAATTTTACATATGGTATAATTACAGCTATATAAATTAAACATATGTCAGGGGAAAAATACTACAAGGTAACATGAAATGCTAACAGTAGCTGTGTTTGGATGTTGGAACTATGGGAGATTTCTGTTTTTCAAATTTTATTTATAATAAGAGACACCTATAAGAAAATAGGTGTAAAAACATGGCCCTGTTGGCTCTCAGAGTCCCCTTCTACCCTGAGATCAGCCTGTGTTCCTAGAACACAGAATAGCTGAGCTTATGTTGTGTTTGGATGGCCAAAGATGGTTGGGTCTGGATGGCTCACAGTTTCCTGTGAACCTCACCCTTTCAGGCTTTGTCTGAACAATCAGGACCAGATCTTAAAAGCACCCAAGTGGATTTCTTTTCTCATAGGCACTGAAGTGGCAGCAGCACCAGGGATTGCTTCCTCCTGGTATGACCATAGATTTGTTCCGAGGCAAAGCAGCTGTCAAAGATGTGGAAGAAGAAAAGTTTCCTACGCAGCTGAGCAGGCATATTAAGGTAGGATCCTTGGACACTCAGCCAGTCGGTAATCATTTGTTGGGGACTCAATGTATGCTTGCTTAGCCGGACCCTGTGCTAGGAGCTTGGGTTGGGGAGCAGAACTCATTCTCCAGCTCTGACAACATTCATGGTTGCTGCCGGTGATCACTGAGGTCTCCCTGCAGCCAGGCAGTGGCACACCTCAACTGTATTACTGAGTGGACATACATTGGACATCTGGCCCATCATCTGCCCTTGGACTTCCTCCAAGGAATCCTGCATTTGGAAGACTGCTTAGCTCTTTGGTTAAGCCTGGGACTAAGAACCATGAAATTTCTATATATTTGTCCTGTTCAACATTTGTGTTTTTGCTTGCTACATGTTAGGCAAAGTACCAGGCATGGATTGTAAAGTGGTCTTGAGTGGTGTTTGAGGAAAATAATTTTATCACCTTGATGGCTGGTTCTTGGTGTTTTTTGTTTTTGTTTTTTGACTTTTCTAAGAAAAAGCATAATGAAATAATTGTTGCAGTCCTCAGAATTACAACCATATTTGCTACTTTAGCATCTCCTTTTTTTTTTTTTTTTTTTTTTT